>NC_064615.1:1179338983-1179642919 GCF_023898315.1 Schistocerca nitens | reverse complement strand
TGCTGCTAAATCTGCTAATTACTTAACTATTCCGTAGTATAATTTAAATTTTTCTCTTTTTACATTTATTACATCGTCCTTCCATTAATACAGTCCAATTCAATATTCTTGATGACCATTAAGCTTATGACTATAGGCCTACCCTAAGGATATTGACAGATAATGTCGGTATATGTCAGACAGCTAATTCAGGCTGGTGGGCTTTAGGTGAAGACAAGGCTGCACAAGTGACAACGAGAATCAAGTTGGTACTTCAAGCTGTAACTCTTGCCACCAGCACTTTGTGTTTCTATCAGCTGCGACACAGTTGTACATGTTGAAACATTTTCCCAACACTAATACATCCTTTTTGTGCTACTATTAGCTCGTCCAGAGAACTGAATGGTTTGGGAATGCAGGTAATATTTCCAGAGGTTTCTCAGGCAGGTACAGTTGCGGATGCGTCAAGTTCAGTACTGTAGCCCCTATTAAAGTTGCTGGGAGCCCAAAATATGACTCATAAATGTTTCATACTGTACGATTTATTATTATACTACTACCTTGGAGCTGCAACTGTTCTGCACACTTGTATCGTCCTTGAACGCAACAGTTTACGATATCTACCACAGGATCATAAACTGAGTACGCCCATTGAGGACTTGTCTTCCGCAAATAGCGTTTCGAAGCAAGGATGTCCTATCCGTACTAAAAATAATTCTATTTCACATGTCCCTGTGGCAGCCTGGGTCATCCTGGAGGAGAATTACACAGAAACCTTTCAACATGCCAACGCTCATGCCAAAATTAGCAGGCTATGAAATGATTTTCGTAGATCTAAGAACAATTAATTACAGTGAGGCTTACCTCTATTTAATTCGTTTCTCTAACAACTTCATAAAACCCTTCTTTTCCCAGCATTTACTGCTTCCAGAAACAAGAATGCTGTTGCCACAGCTGTGACCACGATTATTCCACCACCAGAAAATTCTCCGCACAATGCAGGATGGTCAGAAATAATCCGAAAACCTTGTAAGACTGTTGCAGGGAAGGTTGTGATGAGAAACAATTGTTAAATTCGATATGTTACGCTGTTGAATTTAGCTAACAGGTAGCTGCTAGCGCAAATTCAAGTTGCATGCTAGAGACAGTGTCGCCACACTTATTCTACGTTTGTTTTCCTTCAAACCGAACTGAAACTGCTTCTTATCACCTATCTTAAATTTATCACTTCAGAAAGAGGTACATTTTAACTGTTAATGAGCACCTGAACAAGTGGGAACTCACGGACACACACGTCTGTGCATTACCGCATTTCAGCACATGCAAGTGCTTGAATTTGCACGAGCAGCAATCTGATTGGCTAATTTTAATACAAATAACTTGCAAACGGCGCAACGTATCACATTTTTTCTTAACAATTATTAATCATCAAAACCTCCACTACAACAATCTTACAGTGGTTTCAGACTATTTACGACCATCGTGTATAATGTGGAGTATTTTCTGGTGATGGAAAGATCGTGGCCACAATCGTGAGAACAGCATTTTCATTTCTGGAAGCAGTAAACATGGGGAAAAGGAGGCTTTCGCTGCGAAACAAAACAAAGCAAAACAAATCCCCAGTTTACTACACTACAAGACAACATTCCCAGCAATCAATAAGCAAAAATATAATACAATTGTTTCCAAATACTGAATAAATCATTCAACATTCAGCAAGGATTCCCATTAATCCTATGAAAATGTGGACCAATAGTTTATTACCACAATGAAAATTCCACTCACGAAGGGTATCAGAACTACCACTACCACTGACCTACACAGTGCCCTGGTACATTATCACTGTGCTGCCCCATCCTTCACTGACGTTCCAGAGCCTTGGTGTTTGCTTTCCCCACTCGCTTCCCAACCTCTCGCCACGTCTTTGCAAAATTTTGCACTGGGTCACATTTTTACTCACATTAAATTCGGTTATCTCAAACTGAGAAGGAATTTTGCGACCTTGTACTACTTCGTATGATGATAGGCCTGTCCATTCGCTGATGTTCAAATTATAAGCTGCAACAATATAAAGCGATGGAGTATCCCAATCATTGTGGTAGCTATTCACACGGTGGCTAAGTCTTTTCTCTATTGTTGAATGCCTACGTACTGTTGAAGGGCTACTGGTTTAATGGACTTGAAAGACTTGAACATAACTTACAAGTATGCAATAGATGGCACAACTGCTTCACCAGTTCCAACATTATGTTCATACACTAATCAATTGTTAATGTTTCCAGAACACCAAACTTTAGTACACAACTATACTCATCATTACCCATGCTAGTATGTTGGCTTGCTGGTTCAGATAGCTACCATTTCTATGTAACACCGAAAATAATCGACTTTGGTCAGGGTAGGGCAGGTTCTTATTGATGTCTGTTCAGAGAGTAAATTTGTAGTGGAATGCTCTGATGGCTAAACTTCAATCTTGGTACAAAGTTTTTAACATACTGTTCTACATATTGTCTATTAGTTCTCCAATAATGTTCAACTACTCGCCATTCTGTGGTTCTACAGTCCCTTTGACCAGATAATTTGTGATAATGTGCCTGTTTTAATATTTTTACCGCAATATCATTCGAACTGGGACACACAGCCCAAATTTTGTTGCCTTGCATAATACACTATCATGCATGACGAACTGTGACTACATTGCAGATAGTTTACAACCCTTGTTAGCAGCTTGTGTTCCTTGTCACTGCATAATCGTATGATCTACTTTCAGTCATACACCAATATTCCAACTGGGTTGATCTACATTATTCTCATTTTTGCCTGGATTATGGACTACTTCGGAAACAAATGCTTTTAGTTTCAGCACACACCATCTTACGCTACTAGATGGATCCCTCAATCCCAATAATCATTCCGATGCTGCATGATACGTTATTACGACAAATCTTTTACCATAAAAACTTGGTTTAATTGTCGCACTGCTCAGGCGAACAGCTGTTCCTTATCTTTTGTTTCTTGACTTAACACACAGCCCAGTGAGTGGTCACTAATGTCACTCGATGACATAAGCTCCATAATTCAGAAAGACCAATATTGGATTAGCTGTCAATCCTGCTTTCAACTGCTTAAATGCACCTTACATTCCAGTGTCCAATGGGGCTTTATACCATTTTCCAGGAAGTGCTTGAGGAGTCATGCTCTTTCTGAAAGTTTTGCACAAATTTCCTGTAATAATTTGCTAATACTAAAATCGACTGCATCCCCGTCTGAGGCATTGGAAAACATTGTACGCTAAATTATGACTTGGCCAAACCCACTAAAAACTAATTATATGTCTTAAATAATTTAAATCCTGCAATATGAAATTAACACATTTCTGTACAAAGAATTAGGTGTGCTGCATGCAGTCTCTTAAATAGTACTTCCCTGAACTGTCCACATGCTTTTCCATAACTCTCTAAAAGACAATGATATCGTCCGGACACATCGTGCAGTGCTTTGGTTTTAATGCTTTCATCACAAACCAACAAATGCTGAAAGATGGCTGGTACAATCTTTAATCTAAACAGCATATGCCATCACTTTTTATGTTGTTCCAGATTGTGAACTATTGAAATTTAACCTGAAGCAGTATATGTGGTCTATGACAGTCATGTCACGTTAACCATGAAGAGTCCATGCAGCAGCCAGACACCTTTAGCACGCCTTAAAGTGACACCTGATCTCGCGGATTTGTTACTTGTTACTGGTTTATTTGTCTGTGTTTAATTTTGTGATTAGACTTATCTGTCCGTCATCATTATTTTTGACATTGATCTGCCTGTCTGCCTGTCTGCCTGCCTGTCTGTAGCGTCCTGGGTTGAGACATCTACTATTGTCGGTATGACAGTGTGTGGAATGCAGCAGCGCAGACTGGCTTGCATACCGCGTGCTAATGACACAATGTTAGTGGAACAAGAATTTATTACACAAACGTTTACGGTCATGTGTTACTTTCTATGGTGGTGGCAAGGACAGCAGCAGTGTAGTGAACGGTCTTGGAAGGTACTGACACTGTCTTAGCAATCTTGTCACGCAAGTGGCAGGCCTCACTGACGGCTGGTAACCTGTACAGCAGGCAATGCTCTCCAGGTCAGTGATTGGTGCAGGACGCCTTGCTGCCCAGGGCAGTCACTGTCTCTGTAGTACCAGAACACTCTCGGAGACATCAAACGGTTATCCACAGATAATCTATCACCAGTTCTGCACAGCGCCGAGGTGGAAACAGCATGGCCCTTACACAAACGAAGGCTGGGGACGTCGATGAGTGATTACAGCTAGTGTTTTGGTGGCAGCAGTGGTTGGCACACCTCCTGAACGCTGCCACAGAGCACCAGACAACATTAGTTTGGCTCAGAAGGCCGAAGTCGCCAGGTCTTCTCTTCAGTGTTTACGAGGTCAGCAACTGATAGCGACCGAGATCTGCCTCTAAGGCAGAAGTTATTTCGGCGAACGGCAGCAGAGCGTCATGTGCTCAGTCTCGCAACTGCTGTACTGCAACATAAAGATGTCAAGGTTCAAAAGCCTGAGTATTTATTACTGCTGCTCTGAGGCAATGATGGTATGCCTGTCAGTCAATGACCGAGAATGGCCTAGTTATTTGGGCTCGTCAGCGCTCTTCACCACCTCTGTGTTTCACAAAAAATGGAATTCAGGGCTTCAGCTTTCGGCCGTTCCACCATGTCAGCAGGCTGATAGGTGCTCATGTGATTCTTTTGCTCTCTCTTGAAAAATCAACCTGCACTGTTGGAATGATGTCATGTTGCTGAGTTTGTGATTCAGGCCTCTCGCTCGCGCGAGGTGATGCAGTATGTTCTGGTTTTGTTCCGCTATGTTCTGGTTTTGTTCCGCTTTTCGCTTTGTTGGCTTTCTGTCTGTTTGTCGTCTTGATAGCGACACGGGCTGGTGGCTGGCTTACCTTCGTTTGGTGCTGGCTGGAGAGAACCTTGGGAATATTTTACGTTTCCCATAAAACATTTCAGCCGTGTAACATTTCGCCACTTCTTTAAACACTCCGTCTCCATTTTCCCTCAGTTTGTTATGAAACAATCTCACGAAATGCTTGCTGCATAGGTAATTACACACTGTACAATTTTCTGTTATTTGAAAGTTTGAAAAACTTCCTCACGAAGTCTTTTGGTTTGTTCCTAATCCTGTATTGTCTCTGTTCAGCTCCTACGTTCTGATACACTTTAAGTTACTGTTTTACCCCTTACTGCTACCATTTAATCACTTGGCAGGTATTTAATGGATTTGCGTTTCAAGTGGATAAGTGGTTTTAAGCCTCAAGCAAAAGTAGGACGCACAAACTGTTAGTAGAACTATGGCAGCATTAGCAGTCAAAATACTTACTGTCGCAATGTTATATCGTTGTTTGTCTCTAGATTTCTGAATACGCTGGAATATTTGTTCTGGCGAAATTCGTCCATTTATGATGCAGTCAGTTCGTTTAGTAAGTGAAATAGGTCGGGGTGGATGAATTTAGGGTTTTCTGTGGGTATCACTTCTGTTTTTCTGGTCAAGACAATATAGGTTGCGAGAAATAGATCATGTCGCGATATTACGTGAAAGATGAAATCGTGCTATATCACAAGTTGTACCATTTATTAATCATTTGTTAATACACCACTGCTTCGTAGTTCTCCTTCGGTTTACAGTGACAACTTCCAATGCGAAAGCTGAATAAGTCCAATGTGCTCCCCCTCTCTGGGAGCGTGGTTGTAGAATTAGTTCTTCTCTTTGGCACGCCGCACTCCGTTTTCTCTAATGCAGATGGCGCTATGGTTGGCCCGCTAGATGGCGGTGCCATAGGTCAAACGGATATCAACTGCGTTTTTTCACATAGGAACCCCCATTTTTTTATTACATATTCGTGTAGTTCGTAAAGAAATATGAATGTTTTAGCTGGACCACTTTTTTCGCTTTGTGATAGATGGCGCTGTAATAGTCACAAACATATGACTCACAATTTTAGATGAACAGTTGGTAACAGGTAGGTTTTTTAAATTAAAATACAGAACGTAGGTACGTTTGAACATTTTATTTCGGTTGTTCGAATGTGATACATGTACCTTTGTGAACATATCATTTCTGAGAACGCATGCTGTTACAGCGTGATTACCTATAAATACCACATTAATGCAATAAATGCTCAAAATGATGTCCGTCAACCTCAGTGCAACTGGCAATACGTGTGACTACATTCCTCTCAACAGCGAGTAGTTCGCACATGCAATGACAATGCGCTTGTTGTCCGGCGTTGTCGGTGGATCACGATAGCAAATATCCTTCAACATTCCCCACAGGAAGAAATCCGGGGACGTCAGATCCGGTGAACGTGCTTCGACAACCAATGCACCTGTCATGATATACGCTGTTCAATACCGCTTCAACCGCACGCGAGCTATGTGCCGAACATCCATGATGCTGGAAGTACATCGCCATTCTATCATGCAGTGAAACATCTTGTAGTAACATCGGCAGAAAATTAGGTAAGAAATCAACATACATTGCACCATTTAGATTGCCATCGATAAAATGGGGGCCAATTATCATTCCTCCCATAATGCCACACCATGTATTAACCCGCCAAGGTTGCTGATGTTCCACTTGTCGCAGCCATAGTGGATTTTCCGTTGCCCAATAGTGCATATTATGACGGTTTACGTTACCGCTGTTGGTGAATAACGCTTCGTCGCTAAATAGAACGCGTGCAAAAAATCTGTCATCGTCCCGTAATTTCCCTTGAGCCTAATGGCAGAACTGTACACTGTACACTGCGACGTTCAGAGTTGTCGCCATGCAATTTCTGGTGCATAGAAATATAGTACGGGTGCAATTGATGTTGATGTAGCATTCTCAACACCGACGTTTTTAAGATCCCCGAATCTCACGCAATTTGTCTGCTACTGATGTGCGGATTAGCCGCGACAGCAACTAAAACACCTACTTGGGCATCATCATTTGTTGCAGGTCGTGGTTGACGTTTCACATGTGGCTGAACAGTTCCTGTTTCCTTAAATGGTTCAAGAATCGTGAAAGAAGGTTGTATACATGGAAGAAGCCTGGAGATACTAGAAGGTATCAGATAGATTATATAATGGTAAGACAGAGATTTAGCAACCAGGATTTAAATTGTAAGACATTTCCAGGGGCAGATGTGGACTCTGACGACAATCTATTGGTTATGAACTGTAGATTCAATCTGAAGAAACTGCAAAAAGGTGGGAATTTAAGGAGATGGGACCTGTATAAACTGAAAGAACCAGAGGTTGTAGAGAGTTTCAGGGAGAGCGTAAGGGAACAATTGACAGGAATGGGGAAAAAGAAATACAGTAGAAGAAGAATGGGTAGCTCTGAGGGATGAAGTAGTGAAGGCAGCAGACGATTAAGTAGGTAAAAAGACGAGGGCTAGTAGAAATCCTTGGGTAACAGAAGAAATATTGAATTTAATTGATGAAAGAAGAAAATATAAAAATTCAGTAAATGAAGCAGGCCAAAAGGAATACAAACGTCTCAAAAATGAGATCGACAGGAAGTGCAAAATGGCTAAGCAGGGATGGCTAGAGGACAAATGTAAGGATGTAGAGGATTATCTCACTAGGGGTAAGATAGATACTGCCTACAGGAAAATTAAAGAGACCTTTGGAGAAAACACATGTATGAATATCAAGAGCTCAGATGGAAACCCAGTTCTAAGCAAAGAAGGGAAAACAGAAAGGTGGAAGGAGTATATATAGGGTCTATACAAGGACAATATTATGGAAATGGAAGAGGATGTAGATGAAGATGAAACGGGAGATACAATACTGCGTGAGGAGTTGGACAGAGCACAGAAAGACCTGAGTCGAAACAAGGCCCCAGGAGTAGACAACATGCCATTAGAACTACTGACGGCCTTGGGAGAGCCAGTCAGGACAAAACTCTACCATCTGGTGAGCAAGATGTATGAGACAGGCGAAATACTCTCAGACTTCAAGAAGAATATAATAATTCCAATCCCAAAGAAGGCAGGTGTTGACAGATGTGAAAATTACCGAACTATCAGTTTAATAAGTCACAGCTGCAAAATACTAACACGAATTATTTACAGACGAATGGAAAAGCTGGTAAAACCCGACCTCGGGGAAGATCAGTTTGGATTCCGTAGAAATGTTGGAACACGTAAGCCAATACTGACCTTACGACTTATCTTAGAAGAAAGATTAAGGAAAGGCAAACCTACGCTTCTAGCATTTGTAGACTTAGAGAAAGCTTTTGACAATGTTGACTGGAATACTCTCTTTCAAATTCTAAAGGTGGCAGGGGTAAAACATAGGGAGCGAAAGGCTATTTACAATTTGTACAGAAACCGGATGGTAGTTATAAGAACCGAGGGGCATGAAAGGAAAGCAGTGGTTGGGAAGGGAGTGAGACAGGGTTTTAGCCTCTCCCCGATGTTATTCAAACTGTATACTGAGCAAGCAGTAAAGGAAACAAAAGAAAAATTCGGAGTAGGTATTAAAATCCATGGGGAAGAAATAAAAACTTTAAGGTTCGCCGATGACATTGTAATTCTGTCAGAGTCAGCACAGGACTTGGAAGATCAGTTGAACGGAATGGTACAGTGTCTTGATAGGAGGATATAAGATGAACATCAACAAAAGCAAAACGAGGATAATGGAATGTAGTCGAATTAAGTCGGGTGATGCTGAGGGAATTAGATTAGGATATGAGACACTTAAAGTAGTAAAGGAGTTTTGCAATTTGGTGAGCAAAATAACTGATGATGGTCGAAGTAGAGAGTATATAAAATGTAGACTGGCAATGGCAAGGAAAGCGTTTCTGATGAAGAGAAATTTGTTAACATCGAGTATAGATTTAAGTGTCAGGAAGGCGTTTCTGAAAGTATTTGTATGGAGTGTAGCCATGTATGGAAGTGAAACATGGACGATAAATAGTTTGGACAAGAAGAGAATAGAAGCTTTCGAAATGTGGTGCTACAGAAGAATGCTGAAGATTAGATGGGTAGATCACGTAACTAATGAGGAGGTATTGAATAGAATTGGGGAGAAGAGGAGTTTGTGGCAAAACTTGACAAGAAGAAGGGACCGGTTGGTAGGACATGTTCTGAGACATCAAGGGATCACAAATTTAGCATTGGAGGGCAGCATGGTGGGTAAAAATCGTAGAGGGAGACCAGTAGATGAATACACTAACCAGATTCAGCAGGATTTAGGATGCAGTAGGTACTGGGAGACGAAGAAGCTTGCACAGGATAGAGTAACTTGGAGAGCTGCATCAAACCAGTCTCAAGACTGAAGACCACAACAACAACATCCTGAGAACGCTCCGGACACTTGGATGACGTCGTCAAGGATACCGAGCAGCATACATAGCACACGCCCGTTGAGCATTTTGATCCCAATAGCCATACATCAACACGATATTGACATTTTCCGCAATTGGTAAATGGTCCATTTTAACACGGGTGATGTATCACGAAGCAAATACCGTCCGCACTGGCGGAATGTTGCGTGATACCACGTACTTATACGTTTGTGACTATTACGGCGCCATCTGTCCCAAAGCGAAAACAGGGGTCCAACTAATACATTCATATTTCCTTACGTACTAAACGAATATGTAATAAAAAATGGGGGTTCCTATTTTAAAAAAACGCAGTTGATATCCGTTTGACCTATGGCACCGCCATGTAGCGGGCCAACCATAGCGCCATCTGCGTTTCCCCCTTCAAGCTAGACGAGTTTCGTTCTAAGTAGTTTTTTCGTTTGATGCTTATTTCGTTAGATGTTTGGCCCGATCACTATCAATGGACCACCCTGTATATTACTAATGCGTGCTGTGCTTCTGTGCACAAAACAATGCGTTTTATCTAACTGTCCAATAACTTCTTATGGTACATCACAATCCACAGAAAAGCAAACCAGCTTTCGTGTACCTAGCCGTACCTTACCTTGGGAACCAGTCATTAGTGTACGTGTTCACAATTCAGTTAGCAACACCTTCATGATTGCTGCTGTTGTGTCTAGACAAGATAGCCTAGACACAATGAGAGGAAGCCGAAAGGCACGCGCTTAAACTCACGCAGGCTGGCGTGAGGTCTGAAACAGGATACGTAATGAATGCTATAAAGAAAAGTACGTAGCTTCCGGAATACTTAACTTTAATCCACATTTGTAGAACATCGCTCTTGATGATACATGTTATAACCACAATATATATAGCAAAGGATTATGGCGCCTTGCTAGGTCGTAGCAATTGTAGCTGAAGGCTAGGCTAACTACCGTCTCGGCAAATGAGAGCGTAGTTGTCAGTGATCCATCTCTGGCTAAGTCGGCTGTGCAACTGGGGCGAGTGCCAGGACGTCTCTCTAGACCTGCCGTGTGGTGGCGCTCGGTCTGCAATTACTGACAGTGGCGACACGCGGGTCCGGCGTATACTAATGGACCGCGGCCGATTTTAAGGCTACCACCTAGCAAGTGTGGTGTCTGGCGGTGACACCACATTCCTCCCCCGCAAATCGGCGGACGGTTGTGTTACAAGGCTTCCGCCCGCCGTGGGGAGGACCCCATGTTGACGTATGCGGCGAGGTGGGGAGCCTAACAACAGGCGAGGCTGTGCCACCCGCACCTGGCCATACGGTCCGAGGGGAGCTAGGAAACGCCTGAAAACCTAGTCCAGGTGCACGCCAACATGCGGTGTATGCGCCCGTAGAGAGACAAGAGGGGCCGAAGGGTCGACCTCCAGCGCGTCGGGGAACCCGACGGGCGAAGACAACATCTGGTCCGGAGCGGGCAAGAGGTCCATGTCGCTAGTCATGGAAAGCGATCGGCGGCGCGTGACCCAGGGAGGCGCCCGGCGGCTGCAGCGAAGCGTCCACTGCGGGCGTCGCCGGCGGGAGAACAGGCGGCGGCGGCGGCGCGTCGCCATGTGGAAAAATGGAAGGCAGCGTCGGTAACACCTGGAGATGAGGCGAGCCAGTAGATGGGTCCCCAGGGCGCTGACCGGACGGCACCGTCGCTGAAAGCAGACGGGGAGTGGCAGAACCCGTGCGACGACAGAGGCGCAGCTGATTGAGATGCCGACGCACCTCACCAGAGGCACCCAAAACCAGATACATAGCACGGCCGAGGCAGCGAAGAATGCGCCCTGCGAGCCAACGCCGTGAACCTCGATAGGTGCAATAGTATACAACGTCGCCTGGAGCAAAAGCAGGTGGCTGCCGCTGCACAGGAACCTGTTGCGGCGGATGCAGCAAAGACATCAAGGTTCGATGAGGACGACCGTGGAGCAACTCAGCCGGCGAGCGACCATCTCGGGGCTGAGAGCGATACGAGGACAAAAAGAGCAATAACGCGTCCTCCCGAGAATGCGACTCTTTCAACTTCAACATCTGGGACTTGAAAGTCCGGACCAATCGTTCAGCGGCACCGTTTGACTGAGGCGAAAACGGCGCGGATGTCAGATGTTGAATACCATTGGCCTTGCAGAATGACTGAAATTCTGCAGACATGTTTTGTGGGCCATTGTTGGAAACAATAGTCTGTGGAAGATCTTCAATGCAAAAGATAGCAGATAACGCTTGGATGGTGGCAGATGACGTCGTGGAAGACATCCGCACAACAAGAGGAAAATTACTGAATGAATCTACCACAACCAACCATCGAGCATTCCAGAATGGACCAGCAAAATCTATGTGTAAGCGTTGCCAAGGGGAAGTGGCTTTCGGCTATGCAAAGAATTTCCGCGGTGGCGCGGATTGGTGTTCGGCACACGCCATGCAAGAAGAGCACATATTCGTAATCGCAGCATCGATTCCGAACCAAGTACAGTGCTGACGAGCAAGTTGTTTCGTTCGCACTATACCCCAATGACCTTGGTGGAGAAGCCGTAAGACAGAGGACTGTAACGAACGTGGGACCACGACCCTGGACTGATCATTATCAGAACGCAACAGCAAAACACCACGTCGAACAAAAAGTCTCTCCTTGTGAGCAAAAAATCAGCGAACCAACGGATCCTCGATCCGTGACTTTGACAAGGGCCATTGCGTAGCAACAAAACGCAAAACGTTAGCAAGGACAGGGTCAGCAGCTGTGGCTGCAGCTACACGACGAAAATCAATCAGAAACGATTCGACCACATCATCGGTTTCCGAATCAATGAACATGCAAGCAAGTTCGGAAGAATCGAATGCTCTATCCTCAGCAAAAGGCAAACAGGACAACGCATCGGCGTTCCCGTGCGTAGCAGTGGACCGATACAAGATATCGTAGCGGTACTGCGAGAGGGAAATAGACCAGAGAATGAATTTCTGCGCTGTACGTGGAGCTACAGGCTTGTTCGGATGAAAAAGCGATGTCAATGGTTTGTGGTCTGTGATGACGGTAAAGTGACGACCATACAAGAAATCATGGAACTTAGTAACACCAAATACGAGAGTCAAAGCTTCTTTCTCGATCGGTGAATAATTTCTTTGCGCAGACGAGAGCAATTTGGACACAAAGGCAATAGGGCGATCATGCGATCCATCTTTGTCCGCAAGCACAGCACCGATCCCGAAATCCGATGCATCGACCATCAACAAAAGGGGTTTCTGGGGATCGAATGGCATAAGGCAAGTATTTGAAAGCAACGCCGATTTCAACTGGCGAAAGGCGCGTTCGCATTCCGTCGTCCAGACAAATGGAACACCTTTACAGCGTAAGCGATGAAGCAGAGCTGAAATGGAAGAGGCACGCGGCACAAATTTATTATAATAATTAATTTTTCCCAGCGCACTCTGTAGCTGCTTCAAATTCTGCGGCGAAGGCAGGTCTTGTATGGCACGGAGGTGCTCGGGACTGGGATGTATGCCTTGGGCATTGATTACATGTCCCAAATATGGTAAGTCACGAGCAAAAAACACACAGTTGTCCTTCTGCAAGCGAAGACCATTTTGTCGCAAGACCTGAAATAATGTTCGGAGGTTGGCTAAATGTTCTTCCTCTGTCTTTCCGGAGATCACAATATCGTCCAGATAGGTTGCTGCAGTAGGGACCGAGGCACAAACAGTTTGCAGATATTGCTGAAACAATGCAGGGGCGGATGCACACCCGAATGGCAGTCTTTTGAATCGGTACAAACCAAGATGCGTGTTAACCACCAAGACGCGCTGGGATTCGTCGTCCACTGGTATTTGCAAGTACGCATCTGCTAGGTCCAACTTTGAAAACATTTACCCGGGCACAGTTTGTCAAAAAGATCTTCCGGGCGGGGTAAAGGATAAGTTGCAATCACTAGTTGTGGATTCACCGTTGCCTTGAAGTCCACACAAAGTCTCAGTTTTCCGGAAGCCTTTGGCAAAATTACTAAGGGTGATGCCCAGAGAGAAGCCTGCACTCGTTCAATCACACCTTGTGATTCCAAATCATTTAATGTTCTTGCGACCTCATCACGCAATGCGTGGGGAACATTGCGCGCTCTGAAAAATTTCGGTTGCGCGTTTACTTTCAGTTCCAAATGTGCTTTATAGTTCTTAGCGCAACCAAGGCCCGGTGCAAAAATGTCTGCAAATTCTTCACATAGACTAGAAACACTGTCTGAAGGCTCTGTCTGGTTCACTGATAGGACCTGATTTACTATTTAACATAACATTTGCGGCACGCAACAGAGGTGTGCCCAGTTGTTTGTACGTGTCTTTATTGATCAATGAAACTGCAGCTCCGGTATCGAGCTGGAATGGGATCACGTTGCCATGAATGTCCAAGTCTACAAAAAGTTTATTGTCCTGCTGACGACAAGAGCGACTGTCTCGTGCAACGTGAACAGACACTGGTACAGAATCACTTGCTAATTGACGTGATTTCCGGCGACGTCGACGCACACTTTTTGTGGGACGCACACAGTCACTTTCAGAGAGAGTGGCACTGGGAGGAGTGGAATTAACTACATGAATGTCCAAGGGTGAAGGTTCACGAGCCTGAGGATTCTTGGTTCGATTCCGATTCCGGCGTGAAGCAAAGGGCCTGGAATGGTTGTGAGTGTCCGAACTGAGCTTTTTCTGGCAAACACTCTGAACATGTCCTTTTTTATTACAGAAGAAGCAAATAGCTTGGCGTGACGGGCAATTTTCACGCGAATGTCTAGTAGCACACCGCGGGCATGATTTCACTGCATTTGCGTGCTTGCACGGCACACGTGGCTGCGCGGACGTGCGCGAGGGCTGTTTACCGTTCCGTGCAGCTCGCCCGGTGGGCCGGTGAATGTGACACACAGCTGGCGAAGTTTCAAACGATTCCTGAGCAAAGTCAAGTGTGTCTTGCCTATCCAATATGTCCATCACTTGTTGAAGGGAGGGATTGACTAGTTTCAAAATTTGCTCCCGTATACGAACATCAGAAACAAAAATGGTTCAAATGGCTCTGAGCACTATGGGACTCAACTGCTGAGGTCATAAGTCCCCTAGAACTTAGAACTACTTAAACCTAACTAACCTAAGGACAACACACACATCCATGCCCGAGGCAGGATTCGAACCTGCGACCGTAGCGGTCGCGCGGTTCCAGACTGTAGCGCCAGAACCGCTAGGCCACCAGCGGCCGGCCGATCATCAGAAACGTTCTGTTCAATCGCATTATGTACCATTGTATCTGAATAAGGGAGTCCACATTCTCACTCAAAAGCACAATCCCTAGTAAGGCCTTGCAAAGTTGCAACCCACTCCCTATTAGTTTGACCGGCCGTACGTTTTGTACGAAAGAACGTATACCGTTTGGCAACGACATTGACTGATTCCTTGAAATATGCATCTAATGCCGACAAAATTTCGTCGTAGGACAGAGTTGCTACGTCGCGGCGGGGAAATAATTTCACTACCACACGGTACGTCTGCACCCAGACATACGCCACTAAGTGAGGCTGCCGCTCGTTACCTTGAATTCTGTAGGCGGCGAGATGGAATCCAAGTTGGCGTGACCACTCCGTCCAGCGTTCCATTGCCGCATCGAAATGACGAAACGGTGGTGCAACTGCGTGTTGTGGCTGCGGTAGCGGTGGAACGGCGGCTGCCGCATCGTTCTGCATTGCACGTTGACCCTGGACGAGCTGTCCAAGGGCATCCAATAAGGCCTGCGTCTAATGATTCTGCAAGCGATAAAATTCGGACAGTACATCTGGAGATTGTGGCGAAGCCATGACACAAGTAAATTACAGCAAAACGACCGTTAAATCGTCGTCGCCAAATATGTTGTGTCTAGACAAGATAGCCTAGACACAATGAGAGGAAGCCGAAAGGCACGCGCTTAAACTCACGCAGGCTGGCGTGAGGTCTGAAACAGGATACGTAATGAATGCTATAAAGAAAAGTACGTAGCTTCTGGAATACTTAACTTTAATCCACATTTGTAGAACATCGCTCTTGATGATACATGTTATAACCACAATATATATAGCAAAGGATTATGGCGCCTTGCTAGGTCGTAGCAATTGTAGCTGAAGGCTAGGCTAACTATCGTCTAAGCAAATGAGAGCGTAGTTGTCAGTGATCCATCTCTGGCTAAGTCGGCTGTACAACTGGGGCGAGTGCCAGGACGTCTCTCTAGACCTGCCGTGTGGTGGCGCTCGGTCTGCAATTACTGACTGTGGCGACACGCGGGTCCGGCGTATACTAATGGACCGCGGCCGATTTAAAGGCTACCACCTAGCAAGTGTGGTGTCTGGCGGTGACACCACAGCTGCATCTTGCGACATTGTTTCGCTTGCAATTGTTGTTCCTAGTGGAAACATAATTCCACTGAGTGGAACTGTATACCGGAAAATCTCGATTTTGGAATGATGTTTACCAAGAAATTCCAGTCCAAGAATCACAGAATAACATTCATCAATATTTGGAAACACTTCCACGTATTCTCAAAAATTCTTATCTCTGACGATCAAATTGAGCAGTGTTGTCCCTAATAACTTCACATCCTTGTCACCTGTATTGTAACCTGTATCGTGCAGACCTAACTATTTTTATGCCATTTAGGTCCAGACTAGCGACTGACACATGTGCACTTGTGTCTGCTAATAGCTTACGTTCCTTGCGGTGTACTGTACCTAACAAGCAACATTCCCTCTCTTCATATATATGTGCAATGTTCCATTCTACTGGAAATGCCTTCTGACTGGCGATGTAGTCCCATTTGCGTTGAACAGGAACTTTTTCTGATGATGTTCCCCTTGTTTCTTGTTCCTGCACTCTTGTGCCTTATGACCGAATTGACCACATTCATAACGATCTGAACGGTTACGTTGCTTCCGCAGACGAGCCTTAAGTACATACATGTAACAGTTGACTTTGAAGGGGAAGACTCGACAGTCCTTACACACTTTTGTAGCAATATCGATTTCTTATAACAGTACCGCAATCCCAACGTCTTTGGCTAGGTCAGAGGGCTTCTCCATCCTGACTCTATGTGACATGTCGTCGGGGATACCACGTAAGAAAACTTCGAATCCCCTATTTTCGACTTCCCGCAGGGTAAATGTATCAGCTTCTGTCCTTTGCGTCGGCTTGTATGTGTGTGCATTAATGTTCTACACAAAAAAGATTCCACTGACGCATTGGGCTTCTGGACTAAACTGTTAAGTTCCTCTATAAAAAATCTTGCACTGTTTTGTTTCTGGTAGCGCCAGCACAAACATCAGCTAGCTCCTGTAAGGGTCTTACCTAGCTAAGTACCTCGTGGTACATAGAATATTTTTTAGGTTTGTCCACTAACTGTAGGTTAGCCGTATGTGTAATACACCTCTAATGAACAAAGTGACATTCTCCGTTATTTCTCCGGAAATGCTGATGGCTCAGGAGGAAGGGAGTGTACACTTAACGCGAGATCAGCTTTTTCTGATCAGGTTACTAGGCAGGTCTTCATTTTCCTGCTCATAAGTTTTTATTCACTCTGTTAAAGCAGTGAAAGTTGTACCCATTGTATCACCACATTTTCCAAACTTTTGTCGTTTCTACTACTGCCGTTACAAAAGAAAGACATGGGAAAACTACACTTATACCAGACGGAAAAATGCAACAGATTAATTTCTGTACCGGATCGTAGCCGAATGTGACTCTGAACAGTCCATCTTCATGTGCTCAAACCTGCTACAAATGTCACATGTGGTTGGTACACCTTAGTGCATGGCGACTAATGACCCGATAAATTATAAAATTAGCACCTCACTGGTATTTCTTCTAAGCAATGACAAGTCTGGAAACAACAACACAGTCCGAAAGTCCACCGAAAAATAGCTCACGCACCGCACTACACTACGTCGGAATGGAAGTCCAGATGCTGACGGCGATGACATGGCTGCCATGGTCCTGTTTCGGCCGCAGCAGCTGACGTAAACACTTCTGAGGCCAATTTTGTAAGGGCCTGGGTTGAGACACCTAATGCTGCAGTTGGGCAGTGGGCGCTAATCATACAACTAGCAGAACGAGGATTTGTTACATTAAAGTTCACGGTCGTATATTCGTCTCTGTGGTGGTGCCAGGGCACTCGGCAGTGTAGTATACCGTCTCGGAAAGTGCTGACCCTGTGCCAGCGATCTTCTGAGGATGCCGCTCGGCGGCGTCTATTTACATGAAGAGTGTGTCGGACTGATGGCAGACCTCGCTGCCGGTAATCACTCAGCAGTTCTTCCCGGTGCAGAGATGAACAACAACACAGCCCTTCCACCAGCAATGATTGGGGATGTCGATGACTGCTTGCAGGTACCAACTGGGGGCAGCAGCAGTTCGCACTCCTCCTGAACACCACGCCAAACACCATCAGTTCGCCTCAGAAAGCCGGTCCGTGTCCCCTCATCAGTGTTTGCCAGGTTAGCAGCTCACAGCGATCGAGTACATCAGACCAGACAGGTAGCGATATCGAAGGTGCAAGTGACGTGGGTGAACGGTAGCAGTCAGTGTATCGCAGGCTCAGCTTTGTAGCTTGTGTAGTGCAAAGTAGAGACGCCAAGGCTCGGAAGCCTCAGTGTTTATTACTACTTATATTAGGAAATGACTTTATGCCTGGCCGGTGATGAACGAATGTCGCCTACTTTTCTGGGCTCAGCAGCGCTCATCACCACATCTCAGTTTCATAAGAGTGGCTGTCAGGGCTTCAGCTTGTGGCCTTTCCACCATATCAGGATGTTGATATGTGTTCTTGTAAAACTTTCATTCTGTCTTGCAAAACCAAGCAGAACTACTAGAATGACGTTATGTATTTCCCTCGCTGATTCATGTTGCTAAGTTTATGATTCTGGCCTTCAACTCACGCAAGGTGAGGGAATATGTCCTGCGTTTGTTGCGCGTTTTGGAATGGCTGCCGTTTTGACAGCGACACAGGCCGATGGCCTGGCTTGCCTTCGCTTGGTGCTGGCTGGAGAGGAGTTTGAGAAAATTTTAGATTTGCCAATAACACATATCTGCTGTGTAACATACCTATCATCATTTCTCCAAGCACTGGTGAGCTTGACGCGTTGCAGGAAGATTCTGACGTGTGTAAAACTTCCATATCTCTATCCATGTTGCTGAAAATTGGCTGACGTGTCTGGCACATTCTGTTAGTTTCACTGCAACAGACCACAGATCCTTTCAGTATGCTAACGATTCCCATATGGAATAGGTATACACATGCAACTGCTCTGGGTAATAATAGCTTAAGTAATAGTAAGTGGTGCACATTCAGGTAAGAGCTAAAATCTTTATTCCTGTCATGGAATGATTAGATATGCATGAGGAGAAATGTGCACCGTAAATTGTTTAAATAACATATATATTTTTTAGATCTTATAATTAAATTTTTCTTTGACAAGGAGACGGCACGACCTTGGGGTCGGGGATTTGTCCGAAATTTTGTGTGGTGAAAGAGGACCACTAACACCTCACGTGGTTAAAGAATTAGGACGCACTACTCGGAAAATCCCGAGAAAAATCGATCCAAAGTTTCTTAGGTGACTTATGAGTATAAAATGTTAATCCATTGCCGAGCCGCCGTCTGGCCTAGATGGTTAGGGCTCCGACTTTTACGCTAGAGGTCTCGGGTTCGATTCCTCATCTGGCACTTTTTTTTCCCTTCTCAAACCCACATTATTTTTAAAACATTATTATTTTATCTCAAGAACGTAAAGTTTTTCATTCACTGAAAAATATTCGTGCTCGTTGTTCTATTTCGTTTTATGGGGTTTCAAGGTTTAAACCTGGGTTTTGTAAGGGTCCCCTTGGGATTATAACGGTCATTTGCGCTTAGGACTGTGCGCGAGCCGTTGGAAGTAAAGGGCAGTTTGTTTTTCGATTTCGTCGAGAACAGACGTGCCTGTTTCAAATTTCATCGTGTTATTCCGATCCGAGGTTAAACATGTCGATTGAAGAAGTTGCTGGCTCATTTGGAATACGAGAAGAAATTCCTGACGAATCCATTCATAGTGATCTATCAAAATTACGATTGAAGGACGCAGTGGTGTATTATGAAAGGCTGTTGACGGAAAATAATTTAATTGCATCGACATCTTCGGAAGAAATCTCTCGCTATGCTATGTTATTGGCCGGAGAACTTTATAATAATACACTGGAACTTTTGGGTGATAAAACATTCGTAACTGAAGAGGAATTAATTCACGCTCATGAGGACTGCGAAGAATGTGAGGAGAACGCCGGCCGGTTGTGGCCGTGCGGTTCTAGGCGCTTCAGTCTGGAACCGCGTGACCGCTACGATCGCAGATTCGAATCCTGCCTCGGGCATGGATATGTGTGATGTCCTTAGATTAGTTAGGTTTAAGTAGTTCTAAGTTCTAGGGGACTGATGACCACAGATGTTAAGTCCCATAATGCTCAGAGCCATTTGAACCATTTTTTTTTGTGAGGAGAACGACGAACAGTTCGAAGTGCCACAAAGTGATTCGTCTCGAGACGAATATGAAATGTCCCCGAAAAGATTTAAAAATGATATGATTCCCATTGCCTACAAAGTCAAAGTCGTGAATATTGCTAAAGCTCACCCCACATGGTCCTCGGCGAAAAAAAAGGACGCCGCCAATTGAAGAGGAAATAATGTCTTTCACAATGGGGGAAACCAATTAAAAGTGGTAGTACGCGAATGGATAAAATTGAAGCGATAGATTCGTGGACCTACGGCCGTTTTGTGGAAGCAAAACAGCAATATCATCAAGTCACGACAAGAAATTTACAGCAATGGGCATTGGCTACGGCTGCCCAGTTCGTCGATTTCAAATTCAAGGCGTCTGATCGATGGGTTACGGCATTTAAACAGAAGCACAGAATTTCACAGCGCAAGATCACGAAACTGGTTTCGAAAAAAGAAGCGGCGTCTATGGACGACATCCAGGCGTCTGCGGAGACCTTTCGTCGGCAGACGTGTCGTTTAATCCCTCAATACCATGACGATTATGTGATAAATACTGACCAAACAGGTAAATACATGTTTTCTGCGTACAAAATGTTTTTACTGATGTAAAATATACCAATTCAAATTTAATTATAGAAAAAGATATTTACATACGCATTCGAATATTATTTAATATTGAAGATACTTTTGTTTCAGGATGCCAATATCAATCTGTTTTCAACAGGACTCTCACTGAAAAAGGGAGTAAAACAGTTTTCGTGAAAAAGTCGGATTTGAATAAAGTGACGCATTCGTACACAACACAATATTCAATAACATTATCCGGAAAACTGCTCCCACATGTCTTCATATGCTTACAAGAAGCAACCGGTCATTTCGGACCTCATATTCACAAATTAATAGATGGCTATGCCAATACTTATACGAACGTCATCGTAACATCATCGAAGTCCGGAAAATTAACAACAGTTTTATACATGGTTTTTCTCTGGAAATGTTTAAAATCTTACGTCGCGGAGAATAAATATTTACTTCTCATTGACTCTTGGGGAGATCAAACGAATCCGGAGATATATGATGCAATTTTCAAGATGACGAAAATATGCCAACTTGGTCTCTAAAAGTCATACCTCCAAAATGCACTTCTTTGGTGCAACCTTGTGATGTTTACTTTTACAGACAAGTAAAAAATTTCATAAAGCGCTTGCAAAATTGCAGCGCATTGTTACAGGAGAGCCGGCCGAAGTGGCCGCGCGGTTCTGGCGCTGCAGTCTGGAACCGCGAGACCGCTACGGTCGCAGGTTCGAATCCTGCCTCGGGCATGGATGTGTGTGATGTCCTTAGGTTAGTCAGGTTTAACTAGTTCTAAGTTCTAGGGGACTAATGACCTCAGCAGTTGAGTCCCATAGTGCTCAGAGCCATTTGAACCATTTGTTACAGGAGAATAGTGAAATTAATTCCTGGGAATATCGTATAAAAATTCATTCTACGATTCACCATCAATTATCGTCACCAATATTCCGAGACATGATTCAATATGCCTGGTTTGCCTCAAAATTATCAGAAACTTGAAACATTTTCGTAAATGTTAATGGGGCATGTTTTTGTAAAGATTTATTGCAAACGCCCTGTGATTGTAAAAAAATCCGCTTTTATATGTTGCGCAAGATATCGCTTTGTTTGTTTTTACGATAATTACCACTGCGTTTCTTGTTTATACACTCCTGGAAATTGAAATAAGAACACCGTGAATTCATTGTCCCAGGAAGGGGAAACTTTATTGACACATTCCTGGGGTCAGATACATCACATGATCACACTGACAGAACCACAGGCACATAGACACAGGCAACAGAGCATGCACAATGTCGGCACTAGTACAGTGTATATCCACCTTTCGCAGCAATGCAGGCTGCTATTCTCCCATGGAGACGATCGTAGAGATGCTGGATGTAGTCCTGTGGAACGGCTTGCCATGCCATTTCCACCTGGCGCCTCAGTTGGACCAGCGTTCGTGCTGGACGTGCAGACCGCGTGAGACGACGCTTCATCCAGTCCCAAACATGCTCAATGGGGGACAGATCCGGAGATCTTGCTGGCCAGGGTAGTTGACTTACACCTTCTAGAGCACGTTGGGTGGCACGGGATACATGCGGACGTGCATTGTCCTGTTGGAACAGCAAGTTCCCTTGCCGGTCTAGGAATGGTAGAACGATGGGTTCGATGACGGTTTGGATGTACCGTGCACTATTCAGTGTCCCCTCGAGGATCACCAGTGGTGTACGGCCAGTGTAGCAGATCGCTCCCCACACCATGATGCCGGGTGTTGGCCCTGTGTGCCTCGGTCGTATGCAGTCCTGATTGTGGCGCTCACCTGCACGGCGCCAAACACGCATACGACCATCATTGGCACCAAGGCAGAAGCGACTCTCATCGCTGAAGACGACACGTCTCCATTCGTCCCTCCATTCACGCCTGTCGCGACACCACTGGAGGCGGGCTGCACGATGTTGGGGCGTGAGCGGAAGACGGCCTAACGGTGTGCGGGACCGTAGCCCAGCTTCATGGAGACGGTTGCGAATGGTCCTCGCCGATACCCCAGGAGCAACAGTGTCCCTAATTTGCTGGGAAGTGGCGGTGCGGTCCCCTACGGCACTGCGTAGGATCCTACGGTCTTGGCGTGCATCCGTGCGTCGCTGCGGTCCGGTCCCAGGTCGACGGGCACGTGCACCTTCCGCCGACCACTGGCGACAACATCGATGTACTGTGGAGACCTCACGCCCCACGTGTTGAGCAATTCGGCGGTACGTCCACCCGGCCTCCCGCATGCCCACTATACGCCCTCGCTCAAAGTCCGTCAACTGCACATACGGTTCACGTCCACGCTGTCGCGGCATGCTACCAGTGTTAAAGACTGCGATGGAGCTCCGTATGCCACGGCAAACTGGCTGACACTGACGGCGGCGGTGCACAAATGCTGCGCAGCTAGCGCAATTCGACGGCCAACACCGCGGTTCCTGGTGTGTCCGCTGTGCCGTGCGTGTGATCATTGCTTGTACAGCCCTCTCGCAGTGTCCGGAGCAAGTATGGTGGGTCTGACACACCGGTGTCAATGTGTTCTTTTTTCCATTTCCAGGAGTGTAATTATTGTATGTATAAAAAATGAATGTTTCCCAATCGACTTTGTTATTCTGATTAAAAACCCAATGTTTCTGCTCATATACTTTACAATGAAAAATGGAAAACCCACCGGCATGAATTGTGTTGTTGGACAAAAGAAAATAATTTTTATTCAGTAATGTAAGTAACTTGTTAAAGATAATGTAGGTTAGGGAAACTTTCTGAAGAATTGGTGGAATAACAAAAGAAAATGAAATAGAAGGAAAAAAAAGGTGCCGTAGGAGGAATGGACCCCGAGGCCTCTGGTGTAAAAGTCGGAGCCCTAACCATCTAGGCCAGCCGGCGGCTTGGCATTGGATTAACATTTTATACTCATAAGGCACCTCAGAAACTTTGGATCGATTTTTCCCGGGATATTCCGGGTAGTGCGTCCTAATTTTCTTCACCAAGTGAGGTGTTAGGGGTCCTCTTTCACCACACAAAATTTCGGACAAATTCCCAACCCCCACGGTCGTGCCGTCTCCTTATGAGACATTTAAGTCTATATCTACGATAATGATCGAAGCAGAAAATGTGAATTAAATTTTATGTTGCTGCCGCGACTCGAATCAGAGTCTTCTCGTTTGGGGGCAGAAATGCTAATTATTACGCCACCACAGCACCATGGTCAAGATGGCTGCACAAACTACCCAACTTAAGTGGGCTCCCCAACACAACCTTCAATTCATATCGTCAGTTAATTTTCCCTTACGTTGTTACTACTGCCAGGGCTCTCCGGCATTGGAATAGCATCCCAGCGTTAGACGTAATGGGAAAGTCCTGTACCAAATTTAATTATAAGATCTATAAGATCACCAATGGTACAAGACTTTCCCATTTCTTCCAACGCTGGGGTGCTATTACAACGCCGGAGAGCCCTGGCAATAATGATTGTGTAAGAGAAAATTAGCTGAAGTTATGAATGGAAGTTTGTGTTGAGGACGGCACTCAACTTCGGTAGTCTGTGCAGGAGTTATGGCCATAGTGCTGTGGTGGTGTAATGATTGGCGTTTCTGCCTACCAAGCAAGAAGACCCGGGTTCGACTTGCAGCAGCATCACAAATTTTAATTCATATCTTCTGCTTCGATCATTATCGTGTTTAAATAGTAGTATGGACTGCTGTATCGTCATGAGGTGTCTGTGATAGGAATTATTGAGTAGCTATGAAATTTTTGGGGGTCTGGAAAGCTTAACGTGTTCAATGCGCAAAGTAACCATTTTACCTGAATTAATTTCACACTTTGTATGCACCTTTCTTTTGTTCTCTGCTATTTTTAGATGTAGATGAGTAACTGTTTGATTCGAGTTTGAAATCATCTCCTTGTCGATTAATGCATTTTGTTGTACACTGAAGTGATAGAGTTATTGGAGAAAATATGGGCTACTGTAAAGTGAATAAGTTCTGTTTCCTTTTACTACATAAATAGCCGACAGAATACTTCATTATTAGTCTAGAACTTGTGAAGATTTAACAGTCGCTCCCTGCGAGAACAAAATATAGACATTCACTTTTTCAAATGGGTGACATTGTTCCTAAATTTTGTGTCTGTCCATCCTTCTGATTTGAATGTTTGTGGAACTTCTGCCATTCATTTATGTAATTAAATTAAACGCCTGCAGCCGTCCTTTCGACGTTGTTTATTATACAGCAGCCAGTTTCGGAGACTGAGCCCACGACCTTCCGGCCAGTACTCATAAACAGTAATGAAAGCATCATCAACTTACCAATCATCCAGATTAAAAACACCATAAGAGTCAAGGACAACACTATACAAGCAAATTTACAGTAATCATTAGATAAAAACGACAGATACATCCATTGTCATTTACAGTATACCATAACGAATTTCCACTCCAAACATTATACAAATGTACTATTTATTAATAAAGCTGTAGAAAATGATAGATGTATAAAACGAACTAAAACATCAGAAGTAAGTAAACCAAACAAATATACATGTATGTGCAAGAAGTCCTTGCACAAGGACAGTATCAACAGTATCTGAGTGTCAATGTAAGTAAAGCTATTAAAATATATATCTGTACGTCATGTCAAAGCTATAAAATGCTAAGCTGAATACTGTATATGCATCTATGTCATACCATACACAGAATATGCAGAAACCAAGACAATGTTGAGCATGAACAACATATGCGCACCTATCTGCAAATAGCCTTTGAAAAGGACAGCCTCAACAAAATATGTCAGTATAGATAAAGGCATGAAAATGACAGCGAGCGAGGTGGCGCAGTGGTTAGTACACTGGACTTGCATTCCGCAGGACGATGGTTCAAACCCGCGTCCGGCCATCCTGATTTAGGTTTTCTGTGATTTCCCTAAATTGTTTCAAATGCCGGGATGGTTCCCCTGAAAGGCTCGGTTGACTTTCTTTTCCGTCCTTCCCTACTTCGACGGGACCAACGACGTCGCTGTTTGGTCCCCCCCCCCCCCCAAATCAAACAATCAACCCATCAAAATGACAATATAAACATATCTATAATTTATGCCAAAGTTATGAAATACTGAGGTACAATCCGTAGATGAGCATACTGATGTCATATGCATAAAATGAGTGTCCAAAACTTGTCAAACGACCAAAGATAGAAAATGACGTATATCGTAACATACGCAAAAGACACTATTCAGGCTGAACAACATTCTTCCGTGAATGCATCCGTATATTGCTAATTATCGCCATGCTTCTGATGTAAGTGTATTTCTGCCATAATTTTTCAAATTCTGGAATTGTCATGTCAGTGCCGTCGGCAGCTGTGCCCCTGCTACTGTAGCCGTAATTCTGAGTTCGTGAAGGGCTAATCGGTGACGCTGTGGCCGGCTAGGATATGACAGCTAGTGTTTATGTCCACCAGGATGGCAACCATTCGGAGTGGATCTGATAAAAGCACAAATGCAGGATCTGTGTCGTTGCAGACCATACCTTGTCACTGACTTCAGCAACGGAGGATTCATGCTGCGGGCCAGTGTTTGCATTTGAATTTTCAAGAGTCAACAAGTAAATAACTGGGGAAGTCCTGAAGGTGGTCCTTGTAGGTTGTCCCAGTAGCAACGTTAGCAGCCTTGCATGCAACAATGCGTCCCCACAGTCGCTGTGTTAACATGAACCTGACCGTGTAGGTATACTGCAGGGCGAGGCATGACAGATGTTCTGCGTCTTGCATATGCTTTTCTCTCAAAACATTGCAAGTCCGTGGACATGTTTCTGTGACGGCAAAGGACACCATTGGAAACGTCACACCAAGGTATAGGTAGACTCGAGGAGAATTACAGAAGTTTGCAGAACGTTGCAGAAGGTCCTGCAGGTGCCTGGGATAAAGTGGTGTTCGCACCAGAGCGACCGACGCAGTGGTGGTCTGGCCGACCCAACCAGACAACAGAAGAGACCTGTCTACAGACTGCACCGGCCTGTATACTGGCGCAGGTCGACGGCAGCTGTAGTTGTGAGCGCTGCCGATGGTATAGATGCCACCTGAGAAGCGTTGAAATTAATTCAACAGGAACATACAGAAAGACCGTAAATGTGTACATAGACACACTGAGTGATCCTGCAGGTCTGAGTGTAAAGAACCTGACAAAGTCGGGTGTTCGTCAGGGATGTCAACAGTTTGTTGTCATGTAACTTTGAGATACTGGGCATGAATATCGCTATGGACAAGGAAGTCGTATTGAGGAGGTACTGTAACATGATCCCTGGCAGCAACATAGATTGCAGGGCTTGTACAAAACTGCGCACTTGCAACAGAGGAGTCAGACGCCTTCGGTAACTGAAGATGCTTCTGCCGGCCTATGAGGCATCCATCCTCGTCGGATATAATGCGCCCTGTGATAGTGAGACCTGGGCCTGGAGGAAGGAGTTTCGTGGACGTGCGATCCACTAATTTTGACATTAGAACGCCAACGAAATGATCCTCCAGCTGGAGGGACAGCTTCTCAATTAAGATTGTTGAAACAGCACAGGTGTGAAGTGCTATTGCGTGTATTCCTTCCTCAGGGTCATTGACGTTGCGGGTTATTGGTTGCACATCTTCTGAAATAGCGCTTGTAGTTACGTAGTTCTGTGCTAATGACGTGGCAGGAGGGTTGGGAACCCCTATCATTGGCATCCACAACCTCGTGAAGCGACTGCTTTGACTGCTCGGCTCATCGTGACTTGAATCTGCACCACGAGTCCCGTCTCTGAATGTATCGTCGTCACCACTCAGTACTGAGGTCACAGGCTAGTCGTGAGATATGTACAGCATTTTTACCTTATGCAGTTCAGGTTGGCTAATAGAGTCGAGTGGCCCATTTCGCGTATTATAGAGTCAAAGCTAACTAGTGATTCGAGTACCACAACGGGGATATGGCAGTCGTTGCCCACAGACGGAAATGACGGCGCTACCCCTGGGACACAAACTCACTGGAGTGTGACGAATAGTCAGCTGTTCCTTCAGATAATGGAGCAATACTGACATCCAACGGATTGGAGGATTCCATGGAGCCTGTGTGTCCATCAGACACTCTATTGCTGACAGTCTCGGGTCATCCTGCAGGCACATTATTTGGTACAGAAGATGAAACATTACACCGTCAGTTAATCAGTCTTGTAAGCTTTTCAGAATTGTTGCCACAATGGAAACGTAATATTCTAGACAAGAAGTGCATGAGTACGTTTTATTGGGAACATTTAGATTGGCTGTTCCCAGATGAAAGAAAGGAAGACAGGTTTAACGGTCCGTCGACATGGGAGTCATTACAAACAAAGCACCACCTCAGACTCTTTCAAGGATGTGGAAGGAAACCAGCCATCCTGGCACCTACCTGGCGTGATTTGAGGAGATCACAGAATTCTTAAATCTAGATGGCCAAACGCAGATTTCAACTCTCGTCCTCCTGAATGCGAGTCCAGTCTGCTGACCACTGCCTCATCTTTCCTCAAATGAATGTAAGTTCCTTTACCACAGTGTGTACCAGGGATGAACAACTGAAAATGTTGATACACTTCAGCACAAAATAAGTAGAAAAGTTTTATGTGAATTCTGATCTTGAAAGGGGAGGCCACAAGACGCCGTTTCAACCTTATGATGTAGGCTAGCCATTGCTCAAAATTCTCAGTGAAACCTCAAAACGGCAGAGGTGACGTCGTACTCACCTGGGACAGGGCAGCGTCCGCTATGGACAAAGGTACTCAAAAGAAGCTGCTGTTACTGTCTAATTTTCTGTAAGTAAAGCAGTCGTTCAGTTGAGCTGTCCACTTTCTGCGATGCCATACTGAAATGAGATAGTGGGCAGTCATATGTGGGGATGAACACATCAAAGATTGAAAGCAGTTCCAACCAGAGTGCGTATATAGAAGAGGTACTCTTCACAGTCACGAAATCTTGGAAGTTCTGACATTCACGGCGCCGTTAAAGATTGTAAGAAATGATCATATGGCATTTATTGGCCGAGATATCCCCTTCGGGGTTCGGCCGCCGTATTGCAAGCCTTTTTAGTTGACGCCACTTAGGCGATTTGCGTGTCAATGATGATGGAGGATACACAACACCCAGTCCCCTGCCGGGAATCGAACCCGGCCCCCCTGGAGTAATAGGCGGTAACGCTACCGCTGACCTACGGAGGCGGACGCCATTAAATATTGAAACGAGACTTCAGGTTCAATCATCCTCATCAACGTTGCATATTGTGACTGGAGGCGACAACATGTTAGTTGATACGCCTAGGCAACAAAGAGCAATATCACTTTCATTATAATGCAATAACAGTGAACCGGGAGGGGATACTTGGTTCAGGACCTATTTTCTTAGTTAATCATTCAAAATTCCAGTATCAGAAGACTATCACCGAAAGTCTAATTCAAGGTGAAGGTTAATCACTGACACTGAATGCTGGAATGCCCCCCATGAAGCGAAGTCCAAATGGGGAATTACTGTTTTGAATGCTGTCCTCCACCAGGCAGTGGTCCCTGGTGAACGGTAGCCGCACAATACGACGAGGACTGCGAAGAGCAGGCCCAGGTGTAGTAGCTTCAAGACCGGCACTGGCTTGCTACCAGCCGGTGTCCATTTTAATACACACCAGGCGGATGGCTGCTTTGTCTGTACCTAGGCGCACATGTGACTAGTGTAGGCCAAGTAGGGCCGTGACTGTAGGACTGCTGGCTGCGGTACGGGCTCCGCGGATGCCAATACTCGCCAGTTCCGTGGAGCTATCCGCAGCCCGACTTGCCAACACTTTATCATGCCGCACTATCTACACTGAAGCGCTGAAGAAACTGGTATAGGTATTCGTATTCAAATATAGAGATATGTAAACAGGCGGATTACGGCGCTGCAGTCGGCAGTCGGCAACGACTATATAAGACAGAAAGTGTCTGGCGTAGTTGTTAGATCGGTTATTGCTGCTACAATGGCAGGTTATCAAGAGTAGGGACGTGGTGTTACAGCGATGAAGTGGGGATTTTCCTCTTACGACCATCTCACTAGTGTACCATGAATATTAGGAATCCGGTGAAACATCAAATCTCCGACATCGCTGCGGCCGGAAGAGATCCTGCAGCAACGGGACCAACGACGACTGAAGAGAATAGTTCAAAGAGACACAAATGTAACCCTTCCGAAAACTGCTGCAGATTTCAATGATGGGCCATTAACGAGTGTGAGCGTGCGAACCGTTCAACGAAACATCATCGATATGGGCTTTCGGAGCCTAAGGCCCCCTCGAGTACCATTTATGACTGCGTGACACAAAACTTTACGCCTCGCCTGGGCCCGTCAACACCGACATTGCACTGCTGATGACTGGATACATGTTATCTGGTCGCACGAGTCTTGTTTCAAATTGTATCGAGCGGATGGAGACAACCTCATGAATCCGTGGACGGGTATGGAGACAACCTCATGAGTCCGTGGACCCTGCATGTCAGCAGGGGACTTTTGAAGATGGTGCAGGCTGTGTAACGGTGTGGGTCGCGTGCAGTTTGAGTCATATGGAATCATAGATGCGACTCTGATAGGTGATATTTACGTAAGCATCCTGTCTGATCAAAAATGGTTCAAATGCCTCTGAGCACTATGGGACTTAACTTCTGAGGTCATCAGTCCCTAGGGGACTACTTAAACATAACTAACCTAAGGACATCACACACATCCGTGCCCGAGGCGTAGCGGTCGCGCGGTTCCAGACTGCAGCGCCTAGAACCGTTCGGCCACCCCGGCCGGCCCTGTCTGATCACCTGCATCCATTCCACTTGGGCAATTCCAGCAGAACAAGGCGATTTATGGACAGCCCTGCAGGATTCATGGTGTCAGTTCCCTCCAGAGCTACTTCAGACATTAGTGGAGTCCATGCCACTTCTTGCGGCTCTTCTGCGAGCTCGCGGGGGTCCTACACGATATTAGGCAGGTGTACCAGTGTTTTTAGCTCTTTAATGTAGTTACAAACTGTGTAGACGAGCCACTGGCGTGATGGGAGCGGTGAGCACCTGTCGGTGCAGCAACCAGTCCGCTGTTATTATGTCACCGTCTAATAATCTAAGTAAGATAAGTACGGGCATATAGCAGCACGGCTGTCGATGCACTCACCGTAGTAGATGGAGGGCTGGAATTCAGTAGTAAGAAACAGAAGGATGTTTCCAGCATGTTTGCAGAAGAGCTTCTGTAAAGTTTGGAAGATAGGAGACGAGGTACTGGCAGAATTGAAGCTGTGAGGACGGGTCGTGAGTCATGCTTGGGTAGCCCACATGGTAGAGCACTTGCCCGCGAAAGGCAAAGGTCCCGAGTTCGAGTCTCGGTCCGGCACACAGTTTTAATCTGCCAGGAAGTTTCATAACAGAAGGAAGGAGACGTAGTATGACGGGGCCTGGAAAAAAGGAATACAAGGGTAAGCCGCATGACAGAATTTTGGGCTAAGCATAATACAGTCATCGCTAATACTTGGCTTAAGAATCATGAAAGAAGGCTTTATATACGTGGAAGAGACCTGGAGACGCTGTAAGGTTACTGATTATTATATACTGGTCAGACAGGAATTTCGAAACCGGACTATGAAGTGTGAGACACTTCCTGAAGCAGATGTGGACTCTGACCGTAATTTATTAGCTATGAGCTTTTGACTAAATCCTAAGCAACTTCAGAGAGTTACGATATTAAGGAGATGAGAACTAGATAATAGAAAAAAGCAGAGGTTTATAAGAATTTCACAGGGAGCGTTGGGTGACGACTGAATCAGGGGAACGAAATACAATAGAAGACGAATAGGTAGCCTTGAAATGTGAAGTAGTGAAGACAGCAAGAAACCGAATACGTAAAAAGCAGTGCACAATAGAATTTTCTGGATAACATAGCAGATATTGAGTTTACTTATCGAAAGGAGAAGAAATATAAATGCAGCAAATGGAGCAGCCGAAAGGAAATAGACACATAAAAAATGAGCCTGACAGCAAGTGGAAGGTGGCTAGGCCGGAATGACTAGAGAACATTTGAAGGGTTGTAGAAACATGCATACGTAATGAATAGGTAGATGTCACCAACAGGTAAATTAAAAAGGCTTTTGGAGAAAACAGAAGCAGCTGTACGAACATCAAGATCTCCGACAGAAAACCAGCGCTAAGCAAAGAACCAAAACCTGAAAGACTGAAAGAATGTATAGAAGGGCTATACATGGGAAATTGACTTAAAGGAAATATCATAGAAGAAAGTAGATGAAGATAAGATGAGAATATGGTGCTACGATAATAATTTGACACAGCACTGAAAGACCTGAATGGAAACACCGCCCTGGGGCAGACGTTATTCCCTCAGAGACCTTTGGGAGAGCCAGAAATAACAGAATCATTCCATCTGGCGTGCAAAATATGAGACAGGCGAAATACTCTCTGACTTAAACTAGATTGTAATAATTCCTATTCCAACTGATATGTGTGTTACGTAACTGTCAGTTTCCCTTGGGGAAGATTAGACTGGATTCCGCGGAAACATACGGACACGTGAGGCAATACTATCCTACGATTTACCTTAGCAGATAGGCCAAAGAAAGGTAAACATACCTTTACATCATTTGTAGTTTTGTAGAAAGCTTCTGACAGTTTTGACTGGGTTAGACTCTTTTGAGTTCTGAAAATGGCAACGGTAGGATACAGAATGCAAAAAGTTATATGTAACTTGTACAGAAATCAGACTGCAGTTATAAATGTCGTAGAACATGAAAAGGAGGGAATTAGAAAAGGAGTTGCTAGAGTAACGGATGAATTTTGGTATTTTGGCAGCAAAATAATTGACGATGGTCGAAGCAGAGGGGATACAAAACGTAGACTGGCTGTAGGAAGAGATGTGTTCCTGTAAAATAGGATTTTGTTAAAATTTAATATAAATTTAAGGGTTAGAAAGTCCTTTTTCAACGTATTTGTTTGAAATGTAGCCTTGTATAGAAGTCGCACTTGGACGATAGCAGTTCAGAACAGAAGATAATACAAACTTTTAAAATGGACGACTATACCAAAATGCTGAAGATTAGACGGGTTAGTTCGAGTAGCTAATGAGGAGGTACTGAATGAAATTGAAAAAAAAAGGAATTTATGGCACAAATTGGCTAAAAGAAGGGAGCAGTTGATAGGACACAATCTGAAGCAGCAAGCAGTCGTCAGTGTGGAAATGGAAGGTAGTGTGGAGGTAAAAATTGTACAGGAAGGCCAAGAGATGAATACAACAAGCAGGTAGAAATGGATGTAGGTTGTAGAGATGAGAAGTGGTGCACAGGACAGACTAGTGTGGAGAGTTGCAACAGACAAATTTTCCGCCTGAAGAAGAAAACTACAATAACGTGAACAGGAAGTGACGCATACCACACCGCGGAACAGCTCTACAGTACGGCTGATGCAACGTTTCTCTAAACAGTAGACAAATAACTTCTATTTAACCTCTCTGATTGCTTTTTAACTTCCCATTCTGTTACACTAGAGTATTACGAGTTCCCTTCATGAACTGATATCAAAATGCCCAAAAAAGTGGATTGTGTCGTAATGAAAGAAAAACCTGCGATGAAATGCACTGTGATCCAGAAGCTACTCAGAACTTTATTTTTATTTTCTAGAGGTTTTACTCACTAGTAGAATCGCTAAAAAAACTGTTAAACAGCTGAAATTTACCAAAAATGCAGGCAGTATGTACAGCTGTTGGAGGAGGAAATTAACTGGCACAAAAGGTGACCGTGATAATGCATACAAAACGAATCAGTCGACTTGATAACAATATTTTTACATCGGAATCGTACTTCCGCATCGTTCTTAGAACAAAACGTTTAACGAACAAAAGAATTCAGAAATAGCGCACTAACCGCATAAGCACCTACACTGCAATTAAGGGGAAACAATTGTCCTTAACAATCTGTTTCTAACAAAGTTTCTGGTGTACGCAACTGGAGTTCACAATAGTCAGTTTACTACGAAATGCGTTCCATATGACTTTTGTAAGTTCCCGAAAGTTCTAAAAAATTTATCTTTAATGGTACAGGTATTTGCTGGAATTACTGCCGACATTTATGGAGAGTGAAGTTATACTCCTGATGATGCAGTACGGATAACGTTTCGCGCAGCTCTCATAACCATTTGAAAATGCAGACTATGTCCTACTACAGACACTAGATCGCAAAAGATAAACGCTGTAGCGTTAGTTTATCTGTGGAACATCAATATGGCATGTCTTTCACTTAAGGCAGCTCACTTCCAAAAGCTGCATCATCACATGACGACTAATGCAATGTGTTACCCATGATATTAGTACATGGAGTACTTAATTTGTATTTAAAATTGTTTGTTAAACTGACGGGTGAAGTACTCAATTAGGCATTATATTTTGTTACTGAATCATGTTTTTGATACATTTCTCCTAGCTTTCATTTTTGTTGACATATTACCCAGGTACACACGAAAATAAGTAAGGTATTGAAAGTGGCCATTCACGTGAAGTAGTAATGTCCAATAAAATAATAGCTTACGTGGAAAAATGAATTCATTCAAGCACTGAACACTGGTTGAATTTTCTCATGTTGAGAAATCAGCAGGAGCGATCGGTTTTGTCTCCGAAGATCGCGTGATGTTCCAACTCAAAATGAACACGTTTTGTAACAAAATTTTTGAAGATCTGAAGATGAAAGCAAAGTCTGTCGAAACTGGATGTAGTAAATAAAGAAATATTTATGTGATTTGGCTTTAGAAAGTTTTTACCAAAACTGAACACTAATCTTCGGTGTATGATACAGTTTTATCTCTGTAGATCAAATTGTTTGTTTAATTGTATAGGATGTAAAAAGAACTACATACCGGTATACCAAATTTCGGAATTTTTAATGTAGGTTAAAATAAACAGTTTTTTGTGCAACAGTAATGTCACCGGTGCGGGCACTCTTTGCTGGCTATACCAGGACGCTAGGGATGTTCAGGGTCGGTGTTCAGACTATTCATCATCAGTTATCTGCTATATTAGCAGGTGCTTTGCCTCTCCATTTTCTGCGATCCATTGCTTCCTTCTTAAGGCTGCTGTATGTTGTACCGTCCATCATGTCATCCAGTATCTGGAATCTCTTCCTTCCTCGCTTCCTTTTCCCTTCTACATAACCTTCTAAAACTGTTTTTATCAGTCCGCCATTCTTTCTTAATATATGCCCAATCCAATTTCTTTTTCTTCTCTTTATTACATCTAGTAACTGTCATTTCTCTCTCACTCTTCTCAGTACCTCTTCATTTTTTACTCTGTCCATCCAACTTATTCTTTCCATCTTCCGCCATGTCCAGATCTCAAAAGCCTCCAGCCTTTCTCTGTCTTTTTTCCTCATAGTCCATGTTTCAGCGCCATATAGAAGAACACTCCATACAAGACATTTTATGAGTCTCTTTCTGAGTTCTCTGTCCAGACCGCTGCAGAAGATTCTCCTTTTCTTATAAAACGCCTCTTTTGCCATTGCTATCCTTGTTTTAATTTCTGTGCAGCGTCTGACCTGGAGCGGGCGGCTGCAAAAGGCGTCTGTATCCCATGTTAGGGGCGGCCTCCAGAACTGCGGAAGGCAACGGAATACCACCGCAGATTATCTTCCCTGCATAATGCAGTCTCCATTTTATGCACAAAAAATGGCTTCCTCTCATGTTAAATCAGACTATTAGGGGACGAATATTGTCTTAGAGATGTTGCTGAAAATACCATACGGTTACATGAATGTACAACTGGCGTCTGCTTGCCAATAATTGTCTAATACACTTTAAACAACGAGGTAATTCACAGATAGTGACTGTAGCTTCTGCCAAACGACAGACAGCTGTTTTAGAGTTTGTTGGAGTGTAAACGCTTCATGCACCCACCCCCTTCACCCCTCCCCTCCCCCACCCTCTGATCTCCACTCAAAAATATCTGTAGAATGTGATGGCTACGATACTGGCCCAACCCTCCTAAACAAACAATTTGGAAAGACATTTCTAAATGTTCTCTGACATCAACGACAGTGTGTTGTCATGCTGGAACCATAATCGTTACGTCACTGTTGGCGGTGTAGTCTCCAACACACTAAGGTTATAATTCTGGTACGGTAGTTTCCTCCATCAAGCGTGTTAAGCGGAATATGGTCGTGAACAATGGCGGACTGTGTGAGACAATCAGTATCACGCAAATGTCATTTGTGTAAATGGACGACATGTTCATAAACATCTCTAAAACAATAATCATCACACAGGTTGGATCCCTAAAGAGGAAAAGGTGCGCCTGTGACATTTTTCATTACAACTGAAAAGCAGGTCCAAAGTTGCAAATTTTGCTTTTTTTATTAACTCAATGACTAGTTCCGAGATCCACTTTTGGATCATCGTAACACAGTCAAATATGGTATTTCCCAAGAAGTGAAAACCATGTCAAAAATGTGCAACGAACAGTTACAGCGCATACAGGATTATCTAAAGGGTGACATTGAACAATATGAAATAAAATCGTCACAACTTCTGAACGGTTTGCGTTAGGAAGTTCAAACTGCATGGTCGGTCATGGGGCACGATGGGAATTGGTATGCGCACGCATGGTTTGGTTTAGCGACAAGGCCACTTTCATTTGGATGCGTTCGTCAATAAGCAAAATTGGCGCATTTGGGAGACTGAGAATCCGCATTTCGTGATCGAGAAGTCACTTCACCTTAACGGGTGAATGTGTGGTGCGTGAAGATTTTGGAAGATGATATCATCCCCATTATCCAAAGTGACCCTGATTTCGACAAGATGTGGTTCGTGCAAGACGGAGAGCACTTTGGGGACCGCATTGTGGCTCTGGGATTCCCAGAGGCCAGTGACGTGGGCCTCGATTGGCCGCCAAATTCTACGGATCTGAGGACATGTGACTCCTTTTTGTGGAGCTGTATTAAAGGCAATGTGTACAGCAATAACCCCCAAACCATTGCTGGGCTCAGAACAGTCCTTCAGGAGGTTATCGACATCGTCGATGTCGCAACTCCTCAGCGGGCCACGCAGAACTTCGCTACACGTCTGCGCCACGTCGTCGCCAGTGGTGGCGGCCGTATCCGACGTGCCACAACCTAAATCCGAATATCCGTAGTGACGCTTACAAGTTTAATAAAGTGTGTGCACCACGTAGTTTGTAAGTAATTTATGTACCTTTCATATAATTCAGTAATTGTCACCATGTATGTGCGCTGTAAATGTTCGTTGCACATTTTTGACATGGTTTTCACATCTTCGGAAACACTTTGTTACGATGATCTGAAATTGGGTCTTGATCCGAAACAAGTCGTCGAGTGAATAAAAAAAAGTAAAATGTGCTATTTTGGACTGGTTTTTCGTTGTACTGAGTAACAGAAGTTGCTTCCGCTTGTGACTGGTGCCGTTATGTTGTGTTGCAGCTGGTGAAGGCTTCCTACTCGTACTACACGCTGCTGAGACAACTGGACGGCGACTGAGGCATGCTGCCACGGATCTTCGACTGAAAGGAAGGAGCATTACAAATGGAACGACCAAAATGCAAACAGAGCACTCTTCACAAAGCACACTGACAATATGCATACCGTAGGCTCCAGCTTGTAGCCGTCCTCTCTCATAACGAAAACCGATTCTAACACCCTCAACCAGCGTTCGCTACAAGTAGCAAAAGATGGCGACACAAACAAGGCAACACATGACTTTCGTCGGCTGCTCTGACATCTAAGAGATAAATAACTAAAATAAAAATTACACTGTAGCGCTCCACACTTTGACAAAGCGTCTTTCACTGACATCTACAGCTGTCCAGCTCATTAATGACAATGGTCAAACCATTTATTTTTCAAACCAGTCTATCTTGAATATATTGTAACAAAATGTGAAACAATTTAAATTTATTCCATGTAAACCGGCCACATCTCACTGTTTCGTCTTTGTGGTATAGCTGAATGTGTGCTAAGCCTCGAAAGACCTTACCGTCAAGAAGGAGATCAAATGTTAGCTTCATCACTGGAGTTACCTTGTCTACTACTTTACGTCCAGTCACTTTCCATTTTCATCCACTCAAAACAATTAACATCATACTTCATAACATGAGGGTTGTCCAAAAGAAAAGTTTCGAAACAAACTGTGGGTATAACAGAAGGCCTGAGCACAACTGTCCTCCTATTTCAGAGCCGAAGGACTCCCTGTTCCAAGAATTCCGGTGTCCGTGACAAGAAGGGGTCCTCCACTGTGCAGTTCATTGTCCGAGTAGAAGTTCTTCCGTTTGAGATGATTTTTTAGGGGCCTCAGCATTTTCATGTCGCAGGGTGACATGTCTGGGCTGTAGAGTAGATGTTGAAGCTGCTCCCACTTGGATTTGGCCATTACACTTGGTGAGACCTTGGGAACGAGTTACCGTCGAGTAGATGTTCTGTGGGCAGCCCAGGCAGTTTCCCCTTGATGGACTTGGACTTGCACAGGCTACAAAGTATCTCACAGTACACGTAACTGTTAATGGTTTTTCCGTGCTCGAGGAATTCGTTGACTTGGTCGTCGAAACATACGGTGAGCATCACATTGCCTGCTGGGGGCCCAACTTTGAAATTTTTAAGGGGTCGTGACAACACATACGCATAACCACCACCAACACTACATACGCATCCCTAGATGCCTCGTTACGCTATCTCTAAGCGGCAAGTGCAGATCTTAACCACTGTGGCTGTTACGACGTTTCGAACCTTTTTGTTTGAACCCTCCTTACGTAATAGTTCATAGTTATTCAGCAACATTGTTTAGGTAGATAACGACCTTTGTAGAACAAATAAGCTAAGAAAGATCTTTCGGTTAAGTCAAACTTATAATCACATTAGCTGCTCTTATCCTGAAGACAACAATACTATTGTTGGTATAATCTTTAGCCATAAATACTACCTTGTAATTAAGGGCACTGATGTCATTCACTTCCAGCCATGAGCTATGTTCATTTACTTTACTTGCAGCTATCATAGTATCAGTTTTCACGTTACATGAAAACTTTTCTAACGATATTCAAATATTACTTTGTATGCATACTGAGTTGTAGAATGATAAGTATGGAATAAAATTACAAAATATGAAATACTCTGAAGCACATTTTTTTACGTACTCTGTGACAATTCTGCTAATACTGTACTTTGTTTAGAGTCTAGAACTTACAATCAAGGAACAATAAAATAAAAGGTTGGAATGCCATTCCTAGAATACAGCGTTGGTTCTTTTGTAAATTCTTTATTTTATACAACACTAATTAAATGAAACAGTTGTTAAATGTATTGTGAAACTACTTACGTTTCTCATCATTCATTTTCTTTGTATATTTCACGTTTCGTGCTTAGGGCATGAGTGAGAGATGAGTTGCACAAAACTGTAAATTTTTGTTCCTCATATTGGTCAACAGAAATGTTTTATGTGTTCTATAAAGATGAAAGCAAACGGAATAAGAAAAAGGTAGTGAAAGCCACCGAACCGACGCTGGTAGTTCTTCCATGTTCACTGTACCTTGCAAACCTGACGAAAACCAGTAGTTTCTACAGTATTTCAATTACACGAAGAATCAACTTTCCTTCAAGAATGTATTGCAATAGCGATTTGCAAATTTTTGACCACTATCTCTAGCTCATGAGAGTTAATGTCATAATTCGTGAGGTTAAATGGTTTAAAGTACTTGGACAGGTATATTTGAAATACTATCACGTTGTAACCTCAGTGAAGCCCAAATCCGAAAGCGGGATCGTCAACGAAGTACAGCACTTAGCAGTGAAAACACGTTTATTGCTGGAACCAACGTACAAACAGAATTGAACTGAACCCCTCGAACAAAAATGTTGCTTTTTATACGAAAGTCGAATATGGCGCGGCTGGTGATGCTGGTCCTCTTCTGGAAAACCAGCGACCCACTACTTCAGACGTTCTCACTGGAGCCGACTGCATCGCCGTCCACCTATATATTGTCTGAGATCCTCTGTAAGCCAGAGCCGGAGATTCCTCGCATTCTGTTTGCATTGTTACATCCTCTTTAATATGACGAGCATCGAAGGCAACCCTCTCATCGAAGCTTCTCGACATCGAGTCGGTCTTCCGTGTCCTTGTACAAGAAGCTCCATCGTCGATCTTGGACTCTGAACGGTAGCAGGGATCATATGGAGTACATTGACGACAACTCAGTGCTTTTATGTTATTGACGAGGATCATAATCCTCGGCTTCATATACGACACCCGACAAGCAACAAGGGATACTAAACATCCAAAAGTAAAGAATTAGTAACTTTTTCGATAATCCAGCTTTCTGCACAGTCGTACCACGTCTCCCGGACTGTATATCATTGTCTGGCGCTTGGCGTAGTAACGCTCTCGGTCTTTCACCTGGGTGCCCAGTGTCCATGCGTGACCCAGCTGCTTTGTTCTTCAGTCCCAGTGATGAGGTATCTCAAGTATTCATCCTGAGTAATGTCCAGCTAAATGGGAATAAAGCATCCATAGCCGTTTCGGGCTTGCGATGGTGGGGCAGAAAGAACGGTGTGAAACCACTAGTGTCTTGGTTTGCTGTGTTATATGAGATCACCTCATGCTTTATTCGTTCTTATGTCTCTCTAGCCCAGATTTCTGCAGAAATGTGTCATCAAACTCTTGGTAAGAGTGACGCATTGTGATAATTCTGCGGAAGTTTTAGGTTGCCAATAATTCTAAATGACTACAGATAAAATCAAGATTATACCGTAATGGCCAGTACGTTGACAAAACATGCAAAAATATGGGGTACGAATTAATGGGATACAGTGCTTAGGCATTGGGGGTGTTGCTTCCTCTGACGTCCACGACTACTGAAGTTTGCTGAGCAACAAATGAATGTTTTAACAATGCTCTTTTCATAATGAAAGGTCGGACCACAACGAATCGTCTACTTGCCAGTCCATCGCTAGCCAGCTGAGGCTGTTAAGCTACTGGCTTCCTTACCGCTGATGACGCAGTTCCATCACCCACGGTAGAGGCTAACCACTCCCAGCCTCTATAGATTTTACGTCTCCTCCTCCTCTAATTTTTAAACAGTGTGCTTGCTGAAATTAGCAGAAGTTTATTGCAGGGCTTAGGGAGCCTTTCTCCTCTCTCAATCGTGCTGCCAAGGCTGTATTTCAATCAAACTTTAACGCGACATGAAGATACAAAGTTACTAGGACGGTATTTGTGTTTGGTCGAACTTACAGAAAATTATAGTCAACATACTTAAAGGACGAGTGGATAACATTTAGCTGAGACCTGAAAAATGAAAATCAATTGAGGCTACAGCTGAATCACTTTATAAACCGTGGTTAGATAAATGTGTACCTAGAGAATAACAGCAGTCGACAAATATTCTTTTAAGTTCGATAGCATCTTGACATTCCAAAAACCCACTCAACATCACCGTGCCCTTTGACTGTTGGATCTGTTTCTCAAAAGTAGGGAATCCATCCGTATCCACTGCTGTCACTTCGTGATACTCTGAATTTTGAGCCCAAAGGCCAACACATGTCTTCTGATTCCTGGTTCTTCACAGAGAGATAATCTGCCACATGGTTCTTCGTGTTTCAGAGTCGTTTGACCACACTTGTAGGATCAGCGCCACCCAAGCACTGCAGCGCACTGTAGTGCATTGTAGCCATACAGTGCCAGCAACTCGGGATGGACGCAGCGTTGTTCTCCTTCAAACGCAGAAAGCGTATGACCGCGTGATACTACGCTTTATCAGTGGGCTGCAGCATGTTATTTCGGATCTCCTTCCACATCGCTATTGTACTGCAGAGTCGGGATACCAGTGTGCACGAGGGCTGCAGACATGTACCTTCACATAAACAAAATAACAATTACATCGCTCTTTTTCTTCTAGTAGTGATATAATTTTTGCAATCCCTCGTAGGCAGCCGTTCTCACTTGGTCAGTACACGAATGGAACAGTGCAACATATAGTAAATAATGGTACTATGTACCCTCCACCATACACTTCACAGTCGCAAGAAGAGTATACATCCTGACCAGAGGAAAAATGTTCCCATCAGAGCACAAAAAAGGCGATTATGTTTCTCTTTATCAAAAGACTCTGATTGAAAAGTAGGGCACCAGCTGCCCACCCACTTGCGATACTCGCGCTATTTTTAACACACAGTTCACTGCCCTAAGGGAATGGACAATCTACTGAGTACAGAACATGGATTGAGAGTAGATCGAAGAAAGTAATGAGAAATAGCAGAAGTGGGAACAGCGACAAACTCATCAGGATTGACGGTCACGAAGTAGATGAAGTTAAGGAATTCTGCTATCTAAGAGGCAAAATAACCAATGACGGACAGAGTAAGGAGGACTTCAGAAGCAGTCTATGAATGCCTATAGAGGCATTCCTGGCCAAGAGAACTCTACTAGTATCAAACACAGGCAATTTGAGGAAGAAATTTGCTAGAATGTGCACTATGTAATCAAAAGTATCCGGACACCTGGCTCAAAATAACTTACAAATTCGTGGTGCCCTCCATCGGTAATGCTGGAATTCAGTATGCTGTTGCCCCACCCTTAGTCTTGATGAGAGCTTCCACTGTCGGAGGCATACGCTCAGTCAGGTGCTGGAAGTTTTCCTGGAGAATGGCAGCCCATTCTTCACGGAGTGCTGCACTGAGGAGAGGTATCGATGTCGGTCGGTGAGGTGTTCTATAGGATTCAGGTCAGTACTCTGTGCAGGCCAGTCCTTTACAGGGATGTTATTGTCGTGTAATCATCCCGCCACAGGCTGTGCATTATGAATAGGTACTCGATCGTGTTGAAAGATGGAATCGCTATCCCCAAACTACTCTTCAACAGTGATAAGCAAAAAGGTGCTTAAAACATCAATGTAGGCCTTTTCTGTGATAGTGCCATGCAAAACAACAAGGGGTGCAAGCCCTCTATGTGAAAAACACGACCACACCATAACACCACCGCCACCGAATTTTGCTTTGGCAATACACACGCTGGCAGACGACGTTCACTGGGCATTCGCCATACCCACACCCTGCCATCCGATCGCCACATTGAGTACTGTGATTCGTCACTCCACAAACGTTTTCCCACTGTTCATTCGTCCAATGTTTACGCTCCTTACACCAAGCGAGGCGTCGTTTGGCATTTACCGGCGTGATGCGTGGCTTAAGAGCAGCTGCTCGACCATGAAATCCATGTTTTCTCACCTCCCGACTAACTGTCATAGTACTTGCAGTGGATCCTGATGCAGTTTGGAATTCCTGTGTGATGGTCTGGATAGATGACTGCCTATTACACATTACGACCCTCTTCAACTGTTGACGGTCTCTGTCAGTCGGCCTGTACGCTTTTGTGCTGTAGGTGTCGCTTCACGTTTCCACTTCACTATCACATCTGAATCAGTGGACCTAGAGATGTTTAGGAATGTGGAAATCTCGCGTACAGACGTATGACACAAGTTATACGCGGTCACCTGACCATGTTCGAAGTCCGTGAATTCCTCGGCGCGCCCCATTCTGCTCTCTCACCATGCCTAACGACTACTGATGTCGCTGATATGGCGTACCTGGCAGTAGGCGGCAGCAAAATGCACCTAACATGAAAAACGTATGTTTTGGGGTGTAGGCATACTTTTTATCACATAGTGTACGACTGGAGTACAGCATTGTATGGTAGTGAAACACAGACTGTGGAAACAGCGAACAGAAGAGAATCGAAGCATTTGAGATGTGGCGCTGCAGACGTATTTTGACAATTAGGTGGACTGATAAGGTAAGGAATGAGGAGGTTCCGCGCAAAATCGGAGAGGAAAGGAATATGTGGAAAACATTGACAAGGAGCAGGGGCTGGATGATAGGACATCTGTTAAGACATCAGGGAATGACTTCCATGGCACTAGAGGGAGTGGTAGAGGGCAAAAACTGTAGAGGAAGACAGAAATTGGAATACATCCAGCAAATAATTGAAGACGTAGGCTGCAAATGCCAATTTTAAATGAAGAAGTTGACATAGCAGAGGAATTTTTGGCGGACCTCATCAAAATAGACAGAAGACTAATGACCCAAAAGAAAAAGTGTAACTCGCTCACATACACTAACTCAATGCAGTAACTCTTTCATTCTGATCCAGTCCCAATTGTCCATTCTCACTCATTCGGCCCAACTGATATCATTATATCTTTGCAGCTCTCCAGCTGTCACTGTCTCTTGTTTAACAGCGACAGTCACCTTCTCTCGTCCTTCTACTACTGATTACTCTTACTGTCTCCCTCTGGTTCTTTCTTACTGCCCCTATCTCATTTATTCCTTTCCACTGCTGTTGTCTATTCTCTCTCTCAATGTCTCTCTCTTCCTCACTGCCATTGTCATAGATTGTCTCTCACTATCACTGTCTCTCGTCCATTTCTAGTTTCTCCTTCTCTTTATTCCTCTCCCACAAGCACTGTCTCTTTCACTCTTATCCTAGCAGTGTTTTCTCACCGTCTACTATATTCCACTGTGACTATGTCCCTTTATTTCTCTCACACTGCCATTGTCTCCTTCGCTCTTTCTATATCACAACCACAATGAAATATTTTCCAGCATTTCTTACTTCCCTGCCTTTTTTCCGCTGCACTGTCTCCTTCTCATCACCATAAAAAAGCGCGAATATGTTTACTTGCCAATATTTTTGCGAAAAATTTTTAAGTGCTGAGAAAGGTAGATTGAGGCAGCTGGTACCCCACTTCTCAGTCAGAATCTTGTAAACAGGAGCATATTCCCCTTTATGTGCTCTTTTCACAGTGTGAATCCTTAACATATAGATAGATTGTCTCAAAAACGACACATATTTCACCTTAACCTACAAATAACGTCAACCGATGGTGAATGTGTAATGAAGAGAAAACTGGAGTTATTAAAGTTAATAATTACACTTACACTAAACATTATGTGACAAGCATAAGCTGTGTGTACTTGTGTGTATAATATGCATTGCTGACGTCTAAAATTGCAACGCTGTGAACGGAGCGGGCAACGAACGTCAAATTAGCGTTATGTCTACTTCGTGCTTTGATATGAAAATGGTTAGGACCGTAACACAGCTGAAATAATTTGGTAAAAGTAACATGATCAACTTTCTATGTTTAAGGAAATATCACTTAGCATGTTTATTATTCATAAGCCTCATATAGTTAGTTGCGTGTATTGTGCCTCGTATAAGGGGGGGGGGGGGGGGGCGGGAACGTTTATTAACGAGTGTCAGAATTCGACAGCGCTGGCAGGAACGCAGACTACGCAGACTGCTGCTCACGTTGTTCGGGATTCAGCGACGGTCGGGCGAACATGGGATCTATAGTGGTTTTAAGTGCCTACAGAACCGAACTGCTGAGGTCATCGATCGCTAGGCTTACACACTACTTAATGTAATTGTAACTAAATAACGTTAAGGACAATACACACACACACACACACACACACACACACACACACACACACACACACTCATATCCCCGAGGGATGACTCGAAGATCAGACGGGGCAGCCACGCGAACCGTGGCAAGGCGCCTAAGGCCGCGCGGCTACCCCGCGCGGCACGGGATCTATGTTTTCACGGCAGACCACACTCATCGCCATGCAGTTCTTCTAGGGCAGAGGTTCCCAACTTGCGGTTAATTACCCCCTGAGGGGTAAAATGCAATTCCTTGAGGGGTAAAAACTAAACGATTCCATTCTGTTTCAGTCACGAACCTAAATTGTTTTCAAAAGATCATTACAATTATCACAATGTTTTAATATTGATAAGTTATCAATAATTACTTTTCTCAATTAGTAGCATTAATGCAGTGGAGGTTTTGGGTTCCTCACATAGTCGGCCCATTACACACAAATGCTGTTCTTCGTCCCACACTTCGCTGATGACAGAAGTAAGACGTACACGGAACAAGCGCTAAATTTCTCAAGAAAATGTCCTCTCCAGGTTGTAGATAGCATCTGCAGGAGTCCAGAAATTGCTTCATTACTCGCTTCGAAACAGATGAATGAATTATTCGTCAGCATGACACAGCAGTAACTACATAAGGGCTACTATTCTACATCTACATCTACATCTATACTCCGCGAGCCACCTTACGGTGTGTGGCGGAGGGTACTTATTGTACCACTATCTGATCCCCCCTTCCCTGTTCCATTCACGAATTGTGCGTGGGAAGAACGACTGCTTGTAAGTCTCCGTATTTGCTCTAATTTCTCGGATCTTTTCGTTGTGATCATTACGCGAGATATATGTGGGCGGTAGTAATATGTTGCCCATCTCTTCCCGGAATGTGCTCTCTCGTAATTTCGATAATAAACCTCTCCGTATTGCGTAACGCCTTTCTTGAAGTGTCCGCCACTGGAGCTTGTTCAGCATCTCCGTAACGCTCTCGCGCTGACTAAATGTCCCCATGACGAATCGCGCTGCTTTTCGCTGGATCATGTCTATCTCTTCTATTAATCCAACCTGGTAAGGGTCCCATACTGATGAGCAATACTCAAGAATCGGACGAACAAGCGTTTTGTAAGCTACTTCTTTCGTCGATGAGTCACATTTTCTTAGAATTCTTCCTATGAATCTCAACCTGGCGCCTGCTTTTCCCACTATTTGTTTTATGTGATCATTCCACTTCAGATCGCTCCGGATAGTAACTCCTAAGTATTTTACGGTCGTTACCGCTTCCAATGATTTACCACCTATGGCATAATCGTACTGGAATGGATTTCTGCCCCTATGTATGCGCATTATATTACATTTATCTACGTTTAGGGAAAGCTGCCAGCTGTCGCACCATTCATTAATCCTCTGCAGGTCTTCCTGGAGTACGTACGAGTCTTCTGATGTTGCTACTTTCTTGTAGACAACCGTGTCATCTGCAAATAGCCTCACGGAGCTACCGATGTTGTCAACTAAGTCATTTATGTATATTGTAAACAATAAAGGTCCTATCACGCTTCCTTGCGGTACTCCCGAAATTACCTCTACATCTGCAGATTTTGAACCGTTAAGAATGACATGTTGTGTTCTTTCTTCCAGGAAATCCTGAATCCAATCACAAACCTGGTCCGATATTCCGTAAGCTCGTATTTTTTTCACTAAACGTAAGTGCGGAACCGTATCAAATGCCTTCCTGAAGTCCAGGAATACGGCATCAATCTGCTCGCCAGTGTCTACGGCACTGTGAATTTCTTGGACAAATAGGGCGAGCTGAGTTTCACATGATCTCTGTTTGCGGAATCCTTGTTGGTTATGATGAAGGAGATTTGTATTATCTAAGAACGTCATAATACGAGAACATAAAACATGTTCCATTATTCTACAACAGATTGAGGTAAGCGAAATAGGCCTATAATTATTCGCATCTGATTTATGACCCTTCTTGAAAATGGGAACGACCTGCGCTTTCTTCCAGTCGCTAGGTACTTTACGTTCTTCCAGAGATCTACGATAAATTGCTGATAGAAAGGGGGCAAGTTCTTTAGCATAATCACTGTAGAATCTTACGGGTATCTCGTCTGGTCCGGATGCTTTTCCGCTACTAAGTGATAGCAGTTGTTTTTCAATTCCGATATCGTTTATTTCAATATTTTCCATTTTGGCGTCCGTGCGACGGCTGAAGTCAGGGACCGTGTTACGATTTTCCGCAGTGAAACAGTTTCGGAACACTGAATTCAGTATTTCTGCCTTTCTTCGGTCGTCCTCTGTTTCGGTGCCATCGTGGTCAACGAGTGACTGAATAGGGGATTTAGATCCGCTTACCGATTTTACATATGACCAAAACTTTTTAGGGTTCTTGTTTAGATTGTTTGCCAATGTTTTATGTTCGAATTCGTTGAATGCTTCTCTCATTGCTCTCTTTACGCTCTTTTTCGCTTCGTTCAGCTTTTCCTTATCAGCTATGATTCGACTACTCTTAAACCTATGATGAAGCTTTCTTTGTTTCCGTAGTACCTTTCGTACATGATTGTTATACCACGGTGGATCTTTCCCCTCGCTTTGGACCTTAGTCGGTACGAACTTATCTAAGGCGTACTGGACGATGTTTCTGAATTTTTTCCATTTTTGTTCCACATCCTCTTCCTCAGAAATGAACGTTTGATGGTGGTCACTCAGATATTCTGCGATTTGTGCCCTATCACTCTTGTTAAGCAAATATATTTTCCTTCCTTTCTTGGCATTTCTTATTACACTTGTAGTCATTGATGCAACCACTGACTTATGATCACTGATACCCTCTTCTACATTCACGGAGTCGAAAAGTTCCGGTCTATTTGTTGCTATGAGGTCTAAAACGTTAGCTTCACGAGTTGGTTCTCTAACTATCTGCTCGAAGTAATTCTCGGACAAGGCAGTCAGGATAATGTCACAAGAGTCTCTGTCCCTGGCTCCAGTTCTGATTGTGTGACTATCCCATTCTATACCTGGTAGATTGAAGTCTCCCCCTATTACAATAGTATGATCACGAAACTTCTTCACGACGTTCTGCAGGTTCTCTCTGAGGCGCTCAACTACTACGGTTGCTGATGCAGGTGGTCTATAGAAGCATCCGACTATCATATCTGACCCACCTTTGATACTTAACTTAACCCAGATTATTTCACATTCGCATTCGCTAATAACTTCACTGGATATTATTGAATTCTTTACTGCTATAAATACTCCTCCACCATTGGCGTTTATCCTATCCTTGCGGTATATATTCCATTCTGTGTCTAGGATTTCGTTACTGTTCACTTCCGGTTTTAACCAACTTTCCGTTCCTAATACTATATGCGCACTATTTCCTTCAATAAGCGATACTAATTCAGGAACCTTGCCCTGGATACTCCTGCAGTTTACCAATATTACGTTAACTTTTCCTGTTTTTGGTCTCTGAGGACGGACGTTCTTTATCTACGATGATGATGTTCTCTCTGGTAAGCCGTCAGGTATTTTATCATTTCGCCCAAGGGGGGGTCCCTCTAACCTAAAAAACCCCCGTGTGCACGCCACACGTACTCTGCTACCCTAGTAGCTGCTTCCGGTGTGTAGTGCACGCCTGACCTGTCTAGGGGGGCCCTACAGTTCTCCACCCACAGTGTTATTATTACTGCTACTATTAGTGGCTGTGGTCAGATGCAAAGCATTAACAGCCTGAAGTCTTTCAATTCCTGTCACTTCAGAAGTAAGGAGTGCAGCAATCAATTGATTTATGAACAGTAAGTATAGTGTCCACATTTCAACTTGGCTAATTTTAAATGAGGTTACAGTGTGGAGGTCAAGTAAGTGCCGCGATGGGGAGGAGTAATCCTGGGGAAATTTGTTTTGTTACAAGTGTCTACCCTCACTGTGGATAGTCAGCTTTCTTATCTGAGAGGAGTTGTGGGTAGCACTAGCGATGCACCACGAATTCCTTTCTCCCTCATTCAAACACACACACACACACACACACAAACACACACACACACTAAATATCATCCATCATTTAAAAAATAAAAGTGTTCCAATAAAAGTCTACCATTCTACAGTTTATTTAAGTGCTAAAATTGGTGAGTATCTGTGGGAGGAGGGGAGGGGGGCGCAACAGACGGCAGACTATCCAACGTCTAATAGCACTCGGGGGTAATGGTCTAAGAAGGGTTGGAAACCACTGTTCTAGGATACCTGACGACCAGTGTCCGTGAGGACAGGCATATGACGAACTTGGCTGTGCACGATGTTCCAACCATGTCACGTACCCCTGAAGACAGTGCTATGACGTCCAGAGCACTGAGGACTCTCAGCAAGTCGGTCACTGTTGAGGCTTCCTTTCATGTGTTTCATGTGGCAGCTCAGGAGGGGCGGGGGGTGCCAAAATGGATGCACCCAACGAAACTTGCGGACATGAAGTGTCACTGTACCCTCTTTGACGGATTAGCCCTGCGTCTGCGTGTCACATGATTGTGAATGTATCCATGTGTGGAGGTTGAGGAGAACGAAAGTTAACATCATATAGTCCCAACATATGGTGTGACGGTAAAGTCCTATACATCATCATCACCTCTGGCGCGCATAGTGGTATTCCAGACAGTGCCATTACGTTTAGGCCATGTTAGGACTGGCAGCAGCGTACAATATTTCAAGTCTCCAGGACGTTATCTTTCAACAAGGTAACAGATCAACGTACATTCCCTGAGTTTTCCTGACAATCAGAGTATTTCGACTCTTGTCCTGGCCAGCATATTCTCCAGATGTCTCATCCACTGGAAAGATGTGGTTGTGGATTACCGAGACACTGGAATGTCGTCACTTCCCGGTCTCTACCTTTACGAACTATGGCACGGAGTGGAAGCTCAGTTCATCTGGCTGCCCGGCTGGGTTAAAGCCGTCGTTCTTCCTAGAATATTTAAGCTCTACTTACTAATTTTCGTACCCAGTATGAACCCAAATTACAAATTGCGTAAAATATTGTTTTTAATATACTGTATATCCACAATAAAGTAAATTTTCGTTGTTTGCTATCCTTACTGAGGTTTGAATTTTAATGGCTAACAGCGCAAAATGCCGTATGGGTTCGACATAGCAAATTGTTTGTCTCCTGTCTCCCTGATCGATTAATTTAATATTAAAGTACCTGTCATTCTCACATTGCATTCTTTAATTATAGAGGCGAACCGCCTAGGAGGAGAACATTTTGTTCTCACTTAAATAGACGGTAAAACATTGAGTCCATTACAGATATTACAGCTGTTATTTCTCGGTGGCGTGTTAACATATTTGTGTTCATTAACGAGATGGCCTTCGTCGACTGATTAAACTATCCTCCTTCAGAGAAGGTGTGACAGCATCGATCGAAACAGCAGGGTTATCACATTAAGTGTTTTAAAGCTTACCACACACCTGTGCCGCAGAGTGTCCGCTCGGCTCGTGTGTGACGTCGACCACAGTGATGGCCGCTCGCGGACTGTACACAGATCTGGCCAGGAACATGCAGCCTCTGCAGCTGTTGTCCGCAGTGTTCGGAGTCCCCCTGCAGCGCCCACGAGGATGGCTCTGTTGCGCCTTCTCGTACGCTTACAGCCTACTCGTGTTGTCAGCAGTCCTGTGTCTCACATACAAAGCCGTGTGCGATTTGCTGGTACTAATGGCAGACAGTCATATGTACCGGTGGTCCATGACGGGAATCTTCACCTGCATACTGGCCACCGCTACGACCGCTGCTTTTATACTGTTCTCAATGGGCACTCGCTGCAAGAGATTTGCAGAAATTGTTGTTGACGTTCGACGTTTAGACACACTAATGAAATGCAGTGCTTCGCAGTCTAATAAGAACTTCAGACGTCTGTTGGTCATCACACTTTCCTCTTTGTCGATTGTTTTCGTTGTCTGCTTTTATTTCTGCACGTACATGGAAGACTCTTTTTACATAGCACTATTGGTAAGCAATTTCGTGTCACTTTTGGTCTTGCTCCAGTTTGTAACACTTTGCTCGAGTCTTGCTCAAAGATTCAGATTGCTCAACAACACACTACAGGCGGGATTCTGCTACAAATCTGAGAAGCTTGCAATGCAGGACATACTAACCGTTCTCGAGAGACCGTTGCTTCCTCGTTCCTGCCCAGACGGCCAGTCCCGTTTGACACAGAGCGTCTTACGAGTATCGTGCAACCGACTGCTGGAACTGCAAGTTTTCCACATGAAACTGGCGAATCTGGCTGCGCTACTGAATGAAATGTACTCTGTGGACATAGCTATGGCATTGGTGCTGATTCTTCTGACAATGATACAGGCTGTAACTGACGTGATTTCTCTGGAAACAGACGACGATTCACGTGTATTGAGAGTAATGTGCCTTCTTTGTGCCATTGCGTTACTCGCAGAAGTCTCGTACCTAATACTAACCTGTCAGTCTACATCTGCTCAAGCGAATCGCACGGAAAGACTAGCTGAAGAACTTCTACTATGGAATAATACCGGTGAGTAGTTTCAGTTTCTCTGTTCGCAAAATTAGAACCAATTGCACACATGAATTACATTCTTGCCAGTGGCATATTAGGAAGACTTCGCTGCCAACATACCACATTAGCTTCTTAAAAGATGAATTAACTGTTGATGCAACTAGCCCAAGCTGAAGTGCAGAGGAATGTCTACTGGGCAGTCTATCAATGTGTACAAATGGGCAATACGTCACCATCTTTCCAGAAAGTTTCCAGAATAATTCTCCAGTAAAGAGCCGGAATCACTTTCTTCTGAGCGTATGTAGGGATTTGTGATGTGCGATTAGACTAACCCCCCATTAAGAACCTATTGGATGTTAATCACGATTATTAACAAAGAAATAATAGTAGTTGAGTTCGAAATTTCGAGTTAATTTCGTATGAGAGGTTAACTACTAGAGTAGCACAGATGTGAGTAGAGAATTACAGACTCACTTTATATTTACAAATTATATCTGTTCTGAAGCACACTATATCGACTGTCGTTATTCAAAACGAAACATATCTTCGCACTTTTCATATACTTCCATTGCATGCCATCATTAAGAGAAAATATAGCTGTCCATTTAGTTAATAACTACCGCAGGATCACTTACTTAGATGCTTCTTATTACAACGATTGTGAAACAGTCAGAACATTGACAGGATTTTTCGGAACTATTTCACTCTTTGTCATTAGCAGCCAGCGATTACACCGTTGGTGGCATCACCATTACGTGGTATCCATGCTGCTTTCTCTGCAGACAGACTGTGATGGGCGAATATTGCGTTCGTCGTGTCGCCCGGGTTAGACTAGGGAGGGATCTTGTATGAATGACCAGCTCGCGGTCATCGCTCATGTGCACAGACAGTATGGATTCAGAAAGAAATGATCACGTGAAACCCGACTCACTCATTTCTCACGTGACCTCCTGAAAGCCGTGGATGAGGGCAGTTGGATGAACACAGTATTTCTCGATTTCCGAAAGGCATTTGACTCAGTGTCATTCCTGCGCTCACTATCGAGAGTATCACCTCCGCATATCAAACAAAAATGTGATTAGGTTGAGAATTTGTTGGTAGGAAGGATACAGCATGTTATCTTGGACAGATTGTCATCGACGGACAATATTAATAGTAACTTCAAAATTCTTGCGGATGATGCAGTTATCTATAATGGATTACCATCTGAAAAATGGTGCACAAATATTCAGTCAGACATAAGATTTCAAAGTAGTGAACAGATTGACAACGTTGACCCGTGGGAGAGTGTTACAGAGATGATGAAGAAACTGAACTGACAGGCAATTGAACATTGACGTCAACTATTCTGAGGAAGCCTGCTTACATGTTTATTCCTGAAATTCAACTTATCCGTAATAGTCATAGATAGACTTCTAAAGCGACTTATGAAAATTTGTGCCAGACTAGGACTCGAACCCAGATTTTCCACATATCACGAGTGGTAGCCTTAGCACGTAGGCTACCCTAGAGCATTCCCGGGACAGACCCAAACTTACATGTATCACACACCTGTCTATTTCTTCTCACAGATTATGACTACTGCTTATATAGTTTCACGATTCAACTTTATGTGCTGAATCTAGGAATTTACTACAACTCACTACACATCACTTCAGTAGGGATCATGAGGAAAAGATTAGATTAAGTGTAGCATTTACAGAAGTTTTAAAACAGCCATTCTTCCCGTACCTCATGCGTAAATGGAACAGGAGGAAGTGCAAATAGTCGGTACAAAAGACAGTACCCTCCACCAGGCACTTTACAATGGTTTCAGGAATACAGACGTACACACTGATAGGCCAGAACATTATAATCACCTGCCTAATAGCCAGTATGTCCACCTTTAGCACGCATAATAGCGGCGATGCGTTGTGACATGGAAGCAGTAAGACCATGGCACCACATCTGCACACACACGCCACCTAGTTCCCGTAAACTCCGGGGAGGGGGTGATGAGCTCTGACGCCAAGTTCAATCACACCTCAGATGTGTACGATCGAGCTCAGATCTGGCGAGTTGGGGGGGGGGGGGGCTAGCATATCAATTGGAACTCTCCACTGTGTTCCTCGGACCACCCCATCACATTCCTGGCCTTGTGATACGGAGCATTATCTTGCTGAAAAATCCCAGTGCCATCAGGAAGCATGATCGTCATGAAGAGGCGTACGTGGTCTACACCAGTGTACGATACTGCTTGGCCGTCATGATGCCTCGCACGAACTGCACTGGAACCACTGATGACCAGATGAATTTTCTCCGAGTCGCTGCCAGTTTGTCTCCATCCCGCAGTACAGGCGTCAAGCAGCCATTCCCATGGAAGATGAAGGATTCGCGCTCTCCTATCGATATGATGAAGAAGGTATCAGGATTCAGCAGACCGTGCTACGCTCTGCCAGTGGGTCAACGTCCAGTGCCGATGGTCACTTGCCCATTTCACTGGTAGTTGCCAACGTCGGGGTGTTAACATTGGCACATGCGTGGGTCATCGGCTGAGGAGGCCCGTTGTTAGGAGTGTTCGGTGCACTCTGTATTGGCACGCACTTGCACTCTGCCCAGCATTAAAGTGTGATGTTAGCTCCGCCACAGTCCGGCGCCTACCCTCTGCCCAGCCAACGAAACCTGTGATGCGGGGCGGCCGCCCAACGCAACGACGTCCGGACGTGCTTTCACCTTTGTTACGCCACGCATTGGAGACATCATGGCACACAAGTCGTGGAGTTTCCGAAATGCTCGTGCCGAGCCAACAGGCCATCGCAGTAAGCCCCGTGTCAAAGTCAAGAAACACCGCGCTCCTTCTCCATTCTACTACATGCACAGTGCGTGTATCTGTTTAGCGGGCATTCCTAGCCGGTTGACACATCTGTCGCCGGGACGGGTTTATATCGACTGTACGTCGGTGGTCATAATGTTCTGTCTTACCAGTGTTTGTAGATGTAGATACTATAGTACCTGTCTACAGTACCTCATATGAGTCAAATCTGCCCAAAGCCTGGCGGATCTGTCTTGCAGTATTCTCGAAAAGTGCCGTATTTTCAATAAGTATTTAGGACTGCTACTAAAACTAAAGATTGGATTAATAATATTAATAATAAAAATAAATTAAATTCTATAGGGCATATCTAAATGTAGCTTTCCCCAATTTTGGTAGAACTGCTAGATGTTAAAACCATAAGCACGTATAACTTTTGTATCTGTGCATTTTTTTGCACTTTTAGAGCTTTTGGTTGTGGACTGATGTAAGCAGCTGCTTAATAGATCTTGCGATTGCAGAGGATACGTTGGTAACAGTTGGCTGAAAATGCTGTAATTGTGCATACATTAAACAAGCAGTGGCGTTTTGGGCGATTTGATGGTAATCCCTCTGACCGTAAATGTATGTGAGATGAGCCGCCCCAGGTAAGACACCACAACCAAACACACGTTCACTTCCTGTGAATGCCTGCCTCAGAAGAAAAGCACCAGCCGCACAGTCAAATTACTGTCAAGCCAGTGGAGGGGTTTTCGTGATGTGGGCAGATTCGAAGAAGAATACGTCACTTTGAATCGGATATCTTGAGTAGGATACTACAAAGTTTCATCTACATCTACATACACACTCCGCAATCCACCATACGGTGCGTGGCGGAGGGTACCTCGTACCACAACTAGCATCTTCTCTTCCTGTTCCACTCCTAAACAGAACGAGGGAAAAACGACTGCCTATATGCCTCTGTACGAGTCCTAATCTCTCTTATCTTATCTTTGTGGTCTTTCCGCGAAATGTAAGTTGGCGGCAGTAAAATTGTACTGCAGTCAGCCTCAAATGATGGTTCTCTAAATTTCCTCAGTAGCGATTCACGAAAAGAACGCCTCCTTTCCTCCAGAGACTCCCAGCCGAGTTCCTGAAGCATTTCCGTAACACTCGCGTGATGATCAAACCTACCAGTAACAAATCTAGCAGCCCGCTTCTGAATTGCTTCTATGTCCTCTCTCAATCCGACCTGATAGGGATCCCAAACGCTCGAGCAGTACTCAAGAATAGGTCGTATTAGTGATAAATTGCAGGTTAATGCCTTTTATCACGGCAAACCGTTGTATTCCCTAGCGTTGTATTCTTAAGATCCATTTAACAGAGTTAGGAGAATGCAGTTCACTGAAGCGGGTGGAGTAGCAAGTAGACATTGAGCGTCAGAAGTAGGTTCTGTGGAATTGTGTTATCACTACCGTAAATCACGACCTGACCTTTAATGAGTGAAATCAAAAATATGGGTAACATATCTGTTGCTGTGGACCGTACGAGATTGGGTCATTTATTCGCATATCGCGTATGTGACCGCCACATAACTGTATTGCTAATAAGTGATCACATCTACTGCGTGTGCCTGGTGTCTCATAATCAAAGTCATGCCAATATATGATGCAGATTAAGATTCAATAAGAAATCAATTATTAGCTCTCTCTGGTAGTGAAATGAAGGACATATCGGTGGTCAAAATGTTTCCTTATTCACGTTAGTAGGCTAGTGTGCTACACATAAATTCTGCATATCCTTCAGTTGCTGTAAATGAGTATTTCAGAACTGAGCTAACCATATGTTTTGCATAAGATAGCAGCACATAGACACACAAATATTTTAGTATGATCCTTGGAAACATTGAGACTGTGTTCATTGATAACTATATCAATCAGGAAAATATTTAAGAGAATTTAGTAGCTGCGTACTGTAATCTGATTACAGTTATTCAAGATAGAATGACGACCGAAAACATGATGACCATCTGCTTCATTGTGTAACTCCACATCTGGAACACAATACAACCAACATTTTCGCGTGGCATAAATTCGACAAGTACTTTGTATATATCTTGAGGTATGTGGCACCAGAAGCCTATGGTCAGGTCATAACACTCCCATACGGGACAGGCTGGTGTACTGTGAGTGCGTAACTGGCCCCCATTATAGTTCCAGGTGTACTTCATACGGTTCAGATCTGGCCAATATCAGATGTCAACATGCGTACAGTTTCCCGCTTCCCAAACCACTGCAGCTCGAATCAGGCTACGTGATGCTGATAGTTTGGCTGCTGGAAGGTGCCATCGCCATCGTGGAAGACATCAAGCATTAAGGTATGCAGGTGATCCGTAGTAATGTTCGCATACCCTGTAGCTGTCACGAAGCCTTCAGTTGGTGCAACAGATCCCACCGACCGTGCGACATGTTTTGTTTCGACTGATCCACACTATCACACTGATCTCCCGCACACTGCAATCGTAACTGCCGATGTTGTTGGGTCACCACGCGAACTCGTAGGGCTCTTGTGTGGATGATTAGGCTTTGACGTACTGTCGACATGCGAAACACTTTAGAACAGCGCCTCTCTGCTGAGGCCAGGCGACTGGCCTCCTACACCTGCCAGATCTGGCTGCTGATTCCTCTGAGTGAGCTCCAAGCAGCTCCATGACATTTGATTTTACATTCGGAGATTTCATCTAATTAGCTTTAGAAGTAGAATGATGTTTCATTGTCCATTTTCTGCTATCCTTGATGGCACCCCTCTGCGAAGTAGAGCTTCATGCCCAGACTAATCAGAAATATATTTGCAACAAGTGCCGGATAACGCCTACTTTCACGATAAAGTGACTAGCCGTAAACCATTTACATATATTACAGGAAGATCGAACGTCTCTCCATCCTGTACAAAGCCCTGTCCCACCACAAAATGAAAACTTGCTGTTGGGTACCTAACCACCCACAAGACGATCCACAGTTGGGTCAGAAAGGATGTGTTTCAATCAGGCTGAAGCCGTCGAATGCACTGTAGAATATGGCGGACAAAAAGTATTGTTATTTCTATTTATAATATATCTACATTAGAAATAATGTACACTAGTGATTGATGGAAGGGAAACTGATTTTAATGCAATAGTAACTGTAGGTGCAGTTAGCTGTGGTAGTGAGTGTTGTCTTAATTATTAGTAGAAGTAATTACGGGAATTGGAATTAGTATTATGTTTATTGTACTAGGAAAGTTGTTGCCAATGTATAGGAAACAGTTATTATTATTATTATTTCCAATGTAGAGGAAACAGTTAGCAATTATTTTTTGACTCGATATATGTTTTTATGCTGTATAAAGTTTTACCAAAAATCTATCACCCAATGACAGGCGATAAACTGTCCTCAGTAATTGACATTCCTGCACTTATACCCAAAACGCCCTCAATATACATTCGTTCGACGTGGCAAAGCCAACAATACATTAAGGTGACAAAAGTCATGGGATAACTCCTAATAAGGAGTCGGATATTCTTTTGCCCAGGTTCATGCAGCAACTCCACATGGCATGGACTCAAGTCGTTAGAAGTCCCCTGCAGGAATATTGAGTCATACTGCCTCTATCGCTGTTCATAATTGCGAAAGTGTTGCCGGTGCTGGATTTTGTGCACCTACTGACATCTCGATTACGTCCGTTAATGTTCGATGAGACCCATGTCGGGCGATCTGGGTGGCCATATCAATTTGCTCGAACTGTCTAGAATGTTCTTCAAACCGATCGCGAAGGATCGTGCCCCAGAGACAAAGTGCTATGTGCAGAGTCTGGCACGGTAAGGAAGCAAGGGAGAGGATGTTGTTATGAGTGGCCAGTATCCTCTTTCTACAACAAAATGCACACATGGATTAATACGTTTCTTCATATACATAAACTGGAAGTATTTACTTACCTTGAATAGAGCCCATGTGTTGTGATACAAGGTCATCAGTAATACTCCTATTGTGGTCAGTATCGGTAATCTTGCTATCGAACTTTAGTCTCACTGCTAGGCCCGCTATGGTCACCAATCTGATCGCTGTGTACTGTCATAACCTGTGACGTGCAATGAGCCTGCTCGGCGCGTTTGCTGACAGACACCAAACTGGAAGAATGACTCTGTGAGGCCCTCCGGTCAGCAGCGGCGGCCTAAATGCATTAAATGCATGCTGTAGAGAGGGCGTTGGCAGCATGTTGCTTGTCAGTGTGTCTCTGGCCTCTCTCAAGGGGTCGGGGGGGGGGAGAGGTGGGGGCGGGCGGAGCAGGACTCTCCATAGAGATGAACCGGCAGCTGTAGCTCTGGAGGGTGGCGTCCCCCCAAGCCTACCCCACCACCTGGCTTCCGAGGCAACAGAAGCTCCTTTGGAACAGTGCTGCCAGGTCACACGTCTAGGCCTGAGGGCGTGTCCTGGGGCGATGACGGCGGCGGCGACGAAGGGTCCACGTCCATCGGGTCGGCCTTGCGGGGTCGGCGGGGGCGGGGGCGAGGGCGCATCATCCGTCCGCCCCTCCTGGAGTGCCCTGGTGCCACCAGCGGACGGCTGCGAAGCCCGCGTTGTCCCGTCAGGCCGTGAATTTCGGGGAGAAGAGCAGCACAATCACAGGGCAATTGAAACGCACGAATTTGGTTCTTTTGACGGCGCTGCAAACTATCGGGAAGTGCGTTCCTGGATCGTGCCTCTTTCCCTGCGCCCACGGTTGCCATAAGCCCTCAAAAGAACAAGATCGTGCGGCGCAAAGCGAAACTTGTGGACCATTGGCGACTCCGGATGCTCTGGTGGGTGTAGCAAGTGTTGCAGTGTCCGATGGCGGCGGCCATGCGTAAGTTCCGCCGGTGATGGTCTGTCTCATGGGTGGGAGCGATAGGACGCGAGAAAGAGTTGCGGGAGCTGTTCCCGTGTGTGGGTTGTGCGAAGTTCCACAATCTGTTGTTGAAAAGTGCGTACGAAGCGTTCTGCTTCTCCGTTGGAATGGGGGTGAAACGTAGCACTTGTTAGCTGAAGAATGCCATTTCGTTCACAAAACTGTTCAAAATTACATGAATCGAAATATTGTCTGTTGTCCGAAACAAGTGCTCCTGGCAAACCTCCTATGCAAAATATAGAGGACAGCGCTTGAAGCGTGCTTCGTGATGTGGTAGAAGCCGTAAGCACTGCAAATGGAAACTTGCTACAAGAGTCTAACACTATGACCCAACGAGTGTTCAAAAATGGTCCTGCAAAGTGTATGTGCACTCGATGCCATGACGATTGAATTTTCGGCCAAGCTTGGAACGTCTGTGGCGGAGTGGATTGCTTCCCACGCATGCGCGACACTGTGACGTCATATGTTCAATATGGGCGTCCATGCCCCGCCAAATACAGGGCAGTTGCGCTAACTGTGTAGTACGAACAGTTCCCCCAATGCCCTAGGAGGAGAAATCGCGACACATCCATTTGTAACACTTTGGGAATGAGCACATGCGACTGTCCACTGTCATTTTGAACTTGAGTCACACACTGTTGAACTGAAAGGTTACACCGACGTGCAAAATTTCGGCGCGCAACTGAGTTCTGTATTCTGTTGAATGAAAGAAGCCAGGACGTGCGAATGTAAGGCAACAAAATCTTGAGGTCTGGGCCTGCTTCCGTGGCCTGTGCAATTTTTCTCTAGTGCGAGGGAAAATGTTCCAGAAACACAGAGTGCTGCTCATCGATTTGGCAACAAGATGCGGCAGATGCATCAAAATCAGTCAGCGTCAATGGGAAGGCGAGATAGGGCGTCTCCATTGCCAAGATTTGCCGTGGTTTTGTACACAGTTTCATGCTGATACTGCGAGAGCAACAAAGCGCATCGTTGCAATTTTTTTGCAGTGCGTGTAGGAACCGGCTTGGACGGATGAAACAAGGACTGCAAAGGCTTGTGATCTGTCACTAAATAGAACTTGGGACCAAACAGATATTGATAGAATTTGGTCACACCATACACAAAAACGAGAGTCTCTTTTTCTATTTGACAATAATTGCACTGGGTTTGGGTTAACAACTTTGAGGCAAAAGCAATCTGTCTTGTGCACCAATTGTGTGCGAAAGCACAGCGCCGATTCCGTAGGAAGAAGCGTCGGATCCCAAAATTACTGGCTTGGCAGGGTAAAAATGCACTAAACTTCTATCAGTAAGCAAAGCAATTTTAAGTTCCTGAAATGCGTCTTAATTTATTTAGTATTTACTCCACACGAAAGGTACATTTTTGAGGCGCAAGTGATGTATTGGAACCGCGATCTGAGCGGCATGCGGTATGAACCGAATTTAATATGTTATCTTGTCTAGTACTGACTGCAGTTCAGACACATTGCGAGGAGCAGGTAGGTCACGGATTGCAAGCAAATGAGACTGGAGGGGGAGTACACCCTGACTGTTTATCACATGACGTAAATACTGTAGTTCAGTTTGAAAAAAGTCACACTTTTCGAGGCGACACTTGAGTCGTGCTTCCAGCAACACTCGAAAAAGAGTACGTAAATTGGCAATGTGTTCCTCTGGCGTACTACCTGAGATGACAATATCGTCAAGGTAGTTAGAACAAAATGTCACTTTTGCAGTCAGCTGTTCCAAGTAACGTTGAAAAACGGCGGGTGCGGATGTACTGCCGTGGGGCAACCGCTAATTCTTGAACAGTCCTAAGTGCGTATTTACAAGAAACACTCATCCAATTGAATTTGCAAGTAGGCATCACACAAATCTGTCTTAGAAAAGTAACGTCCTGTACCAAGCCAGTCCATGAGTTCCTCAGGGCGAGGTAACGCATAAGTGTCAACTACAGTCTGTGGGTTGACATGTGGCCGGCCGGTGTGGCCGAGCGGTTCTAGGAGCTTCAGTCTAAACCGCGGTACCGCTACGGTCGCAGGTTCGAATCCTCATGTGGCATGGATGTGTGTGATGTCCTTAGGTTAGTTAGGTTTAAGTAGTTCTAAGTTCTAGGGGACTGATGACCTCAGATGTTAAGTCCCATAGTGCTCAGAGCCATTTGAACCATTTGAACTAGTGGATAAACATACTCAAACATATTACATAACTTGCAAGGTGGTGCGAAGTGGAAGCGAAGTGTCCTGGTTGTCTGCACCTGATGAAATGGGCTGAAGCAGTCGCGGAGCTCTTAGATCTCGACAGCAGCGGCTAGAGGGCGCTGTCGTCGGTGTCTCTCGTAGTGCCAACCTAGCAGAGCGGAACTACGTTGTGGCATCGTAGCTATCGATACCGCAGTATGACCACCACATAGGAGATGAAAAGCAGCCAATACCGTGAATTCCCTGGGAGATTCATCTCGGGAATTAACCTAAGTTGAAATACGCAGCTGCAGCGTAACGAAATTGAGGAACCTCACGGCTGGGCGGACTAGCATGTAGGTTGCTGTAAATCGTATATGTGAAATAAATTGTTAAAAAATGAAATTGAGCTTAAAATTACGATGACTTCCTAGCAATAGCGAGCGTTTCAAAAGATCGTACAACAGACGTGCCATCCGAGGGATGGATCGTATGTTCGTGCACCATCTTAAATTATCCTATATGTACGCAACAGACCGCACTGTTGGCGACGCCGCTCTGTGTGTCCGCAGTGGGCGGCCGCGGCGAGGTGTCGCAGCAGCTGCGCCAGCTGTCTCGCCAGGTGCGCCGCCGGGCCGTCGCCTTCAGCGCGGCCTCCCTCTTCCCGGTGGACGGCCGCTTGCTCACCGGCTTCTCGGCTGCCACGTTCACCTACGCCATCATTCTGATGCAGTTCTGACCTGTGACCCATTCACGTATACAGGGTGAGGTAGCTAAGCAAAGCCGCCCAAAATTATGCACAGCGAGGTGCAGTTTTCGCTGGATTACAGTGGCCACAGTAGCAAATTTTGCACTGCCGGCAACAGCTGCTGTGAAAAAGTCGCTGTTTCCTTAGAACTGTCTTGACAGAGACTCATCCGAGAGCGGCTCTCGCTGCACAAACTGTTCTGATAGCTACAAGTGTATAAAGCGCTTGGTTTAATCATTCACGAAAACATGCTCCTAGCCAAAGCTCAATGTTTCCAGTTTCTCGTTATGACACAACGCTTCTGCCCCTTATCTCGACTCCTGAACATGTGATTTTTTTCATATGTCTTTGTTGCACTTTGCACGTTGGTTATCATTGTCGTTACAACCTCTTGTGGCTACTGATTCAATTTTTAACGTAGACTTCCTCAAAGTGGTCTGGTCTATTGGATTAGCCTAAAAATTATCTGTTTCTTGTTGTCAAAGGACGTATGCAGCATTGCTTCACTCCCACCACTTACAAAACTGTAATTATTCCAATTGACTGTTGGATAATTAGTCTCCTCTAACGAAGACATTACGATTGGAGAACATAAATGGGGGGCAAACTGACGTTATCGCTACGGTCTTCGGTTGCGACTGAGGGGAGTTGGTTTGATGCTCAAGAGAAGCATTAAATGACAAATATACAGGCTAACGTGTCCTTCATAATGAGTTTCGGACAAACAGTCTCACGCGCAACTTGAATTACTATCTTGGTAGATTTGAATTTCTCGTCCACTGCGAGAAATACATAACTTCCATTTTTCCATTAGTCTATCCTTTTAGTATTCAATCTAAAAATCTCTTTGGTCTCAATTTTTGTTTTTAAGCAGCTTTTTATAGCTGTTATTCCGTACCTTTTAAATTTTTAAATTCATGTGTTATTTTGGGATGTAGGTGTTTGAAGCAAATTCATATGACACAAAGGAAATACCGGTAGTCCATTTATATGTGTAAATAAACATGGAAAATGCAAGAACTTTGCACATAGCTGGTTTCGTCACCTATTTTACACTGGCATGCCACGGAGCTGAACATTATAGTGGCAGTACATCCCATTAAAAATACACAACTTGTGGAGCTCAACAATGCATCTTCTGCACAAGGCAGCTAAAAATGTATAGATAATGTAAAAGAAAGTGCAACTCCGATATGGTACCTATCTTTATTATTATGATGATCCTATCAAGCGCTCAAAATATTTTTCTGGAGCATTAATACATGCTCCAAAGTGATTCCAGAAAATAGTACCACACGTTGCAGATCATCTTGAGTTATCACATCTCAGGTCAAGGTAATACAGCATTTCACGCCTTTGGAAGTCGTTAGTATTTTCTTGCAAATCATTTTTGTGACACATAGAGGACCAAGAGTGAACGTTCAGGTTGTGTTGTGCTTTCGTAACACCAAATCCATACATCAAATTTTCTGCTAAGACGATCTGTAAGTATCTGTGCAGAATGGGTGGGATATCCGTAATCTTGTTACGACATGGATTGCCTCTTGTACAATGGTACACATTACAACCACTGCGGCAGCATATGTTAGCATATGTAGACACTTCTAGCAATTTAGAATTCTGTCACTAAAAAAGAGATGAATTACGCTGGTCAGCAACAGCTTGCACCACCGTTTCTCAGCCCAGCATGTTGCTTATCCATTTCTCACAACCAGCATCGATATTCGGCGTGTCCTGTCTTAGCTACCTCATGCCGTATATGTACCACAATGAAACACATTTCTAGTCAAAGATCAGATGTACGATTCAATACATTTAAGAGAGAAAATCGAATACCACAAATATTAACCATACACACAAATTATTGTATTGAGATACACAAGTTAATTATGGAGGTATTTAGTTTGGCACGTTACTAGTGGCATCTTCTTTGTTAAATACTGAAGTTGTTATTCACCCTGTGGACATATTTAGACACACTTAATCTGAAATGGTTACATATTTGTCATTGAAATTTAAATAAAGTGACATCTTAGAATCTTGCTAGTACATTACTGACTGAATTTGATGTGATTTGATTTAATTTGAACACGGAGATAAAAATAAAAGTGGCCCCAGCCCACTATTGCCCATACTGAAACAGGGTTTATTGTGCAGTTTTATTCCCTGCTATTCTAGTAAAGACAACAAGTACCATTAAAAAGTAGTAGAAGGGCCTTTGCTACTCTTTTATTGGACAAGATTGCTTCAGGACTTCATGACCCAAATATTCTGTATCTTTTCGACTCAAACACTTCACTTTGGAAGATTAGATATGGCGCAGTTTTATCACCCTCACCACACCTAGGGGCTCCTTTCTCTATATCCATCTTGTGTAGGTGTTTCTTTAAGTTCCTGTGGCTTTTCATTAGCCCTACCATGAGCTGTGTCCATCTCCTGTCCAACCCCAGAATTACAGAACTTCTCTTAAAACATCATTAGTTGCCATTTTTTTATTTGGATCATAGTCCAGTATTATTCATGCCGTGTTCCGACACTGACTCGTAGTTCTGAGTCAACCAGCGCCTCAGTGATGGCTAGGTCAAGTTCTGGTAGAATAAATGGAATCGTCGCACATGTCCTGGCCAGCATATCAGCTTGTTCATTGCCACTGATTTTTAAGTGACCAGGGGCCCAAAGCAGGTTTACACTGTTGCTCATGAGGGCTTTGTGGTATTCTCCAACAATCAGGGCCCGATAGAGATTTTGCAGCTGCTTGGTTGTCTGAAAAAATGTAGATGCTACGCAAATTCTCCTCCATGCACATCCTGGTAGCAGATATTTCCACCTGGAATACCGTGGCCAACTCCCCTGTGGAGACTGCTTTCTAATATAGGCTGTACCCTGTATCCCCAGCCCCACTGCCTTCGTCACTACACAAGACTATGTTTCCTGCACTGTGTCGTGGTTTGTTCTTCCAAGGCTCCATACTCCCAACTGTCACACTGAAAGATTTATTGAAGAAGCTGGAAATTATAGTGTAGTCATCAAACATTCCTATCTTTACCACATTCCCTATTCTGGTGTGAAATTCTCGATATCCTAAAGATATCCAATTATTTCCAGTTTGTAGGCTGTGTACTCCTCTTGCTGCCCCATTTTGACCCACAGGTATAGTGGGAGCATGTCCAGCATTGTCTCCATCCCAGCAGTGGGTGTGCTGGTAATTACGCCTATCATGGCTCAACAGGCCAATCTCTGTACCTTGTCAAACTCCTTAGCCACCTTCTTTGTTCCACCATACTGCAGCCCTATAAATTATCATAGGTCTTATTAGCGAGTATGCAACGCATCTCCATTGAGGCTTATACTGTGGTGTTTTCCGCCGGCTCTTCTAGTCCTCATAAGAGTACATTCTGGAGCATATATTCCGTCTGCTAGTAGTACGTCATTGTTTCGCACCTAGGGTTACCCACAGATACTTAACTGCCTCGCCTACTTAAGGTTCTTCCTCATAAATGGTACTACAACAGTTGTCTTGGGGCCGACCCTTATATCCCGTTACTTGCACCAGTTCTGCACAATGCTCAAAGCACATTGTGCTGTTGTTCTAACAGTACTACAAAATCTGCCAGTTATTACTATGAAGAAGCCGTTTGCATATCTCTGTCAAAAGCAGACTTTAATATTTAGCTCTTCAATGAATTTATTCTCCATTAGGTGGGGACTAAATTCCCCCTTGCAGACACCGTCTGGTGTTGTTGATCACCATTTTTATGCTCATCACTGTGGCCTCTACCTTTCCGACGGTGCTGTCAGTGCTATACTCTTCCGCAGTCTAGCCACGGATTCGAATGATATATTACTGAATGGCCCCTGAATGTCCAGGAAGATGCAGAGAGCAGTTTCCTGAAAGTGTAGTTCTTTTCCACCTTCCCAAGATGCTGGCGAAGAGCTGTTTCATATGATATGCTTGGTTGACACGCATGTTGATTTACATGTAGGGGAACCTCAGTTAACCTCTTTTCCCTAACGTGCACATCAACCAGTTTTTCCAACGTGTTAAGAAAGGAGGAGGACATACTGATCAGTCGCATTTCCTTCGGCTTGGTATGATCAGTTCTCTCTGGCTTCAGTAGGGAAACAATCCTCACTGTCGTCCAGGAATTAGCAACGATTCCGGGTGCAGGTGCAGGTGCGGGCTCCCAACTTTCCTTTTGGCCACCTGTAAACCAGTTCCTCTCAGAAACTGATTCTTGGACTGTGTTATCCACCAGAGTGCATTGAGGGACATGAGTCGTGAGGAACATGTTCAGCATCTCATACACTGTTCTTGTATACTCACCACCTTCCTTCATCAGGGTATCTCCTAGATTGTTTGGTATTCCAGAGACGATTTCCTGAAATCTCTACCTTCCACTTCCTCATAGAATACCTTCCAGAATGATAGTTTCGCTTGCTTCATCGCACAGTTGTACTTGCCACAGGCTTTCCAATATTTTCGCCATTGTCTTTTTCTCCTTGCAAAGCTAAACAGTTTCCTTAACTGCTTCCTTTGCAATTCCAGGTTATTGTTCTATCAAGGTATATTCGTGTTTGTGCATTTCTTGGTGATAACGATAGACGTCACGGCGTATAACATTTCCTCAAAATCCACTAGATTCCCTATCGTTCTGATTTCAGATAAACTTGAGGTATTTCCTATGCAAGGCCATTATCTGTTTAACTTTCATTTCAACCTGAGACTTAATATAAATGTGATCAGGTACAGATGGCTCCAACGCCACATGCCATTGTTTGACATGACTGCCCATCAGAATGTACCCCGAAGCTATGTCAGTTAGTTCGTCCGTAGATCCCTGCCCCTATACAGGATCTCCAGGTTAAAAATGGCACTCACCTCGACTGTTGCTGTCGCTGGTTCCCTAGACCAGGTTATGGGCATTAACGTCACAACTGAACAGCACTTGTTTAATCTGTTGTCTACCAGTGTCGTCACTTCCTGGGGAGGAGCCAAGGAGGAGTGCTGTCCTTGTAAGGTAACCTAAATCCAATACAATTTCTTGTGCGTCCTTCCTCACGTTGTTTCATTCTGATGCCCATTAAGCGCCTGGTGCACGAGTCCACCATCGGTATGAATTAAATACCATTCTTAACATAAATACACATTCTAGAGTTCCTTATATTCCCAGCATAAAGCAACTTACCTCCCGTACCTCCAAGACCTAAATGTTCCCTTTATGTAGACTGGGTCCCTCGATCAGAGTAATGGCCACCCCCCGTATTCCTAGAGGACGACCCAGGACGGCAATTGTCCTTTACTGTGTTGAAGTTATGTCTAGCACTCGCAGCCTGCAACTTGCCGCCATCGTCACTTCCGATGTCTTTGATTATCCCGATGACAACCTTCGAGAACACAAGTACAATTTCAGGTCCTGTTCTCGAGTTGTCGTCAGGAATTCCACCACAAGGGTTTTTTCATTCAATACAATCTTTTGCTTGATTACGCCTTACACCCCTCTGTCGAGACCTTAAGGTTCTGCGCATGGACTTTCTCGAAAAGTTTTACGAAAAGTATCGTCAAGAATTCTCAGTACCCTGAGTGGTATCTTTGCGGCTTTGAAGAGCTCAGCCGTTGTCTTGGGCAGCAGCTTCGTCTTCTCCCACACAGATATCTTGGACACCATTTCCTTATGCTAAATCATTTCCATGCCTCTGAAGACAAATTTAATAGCACCCTTGTCCAGATAGACACTCCTGAATTTAGTGCGTGGACTTGCATTCTCCTCAATTTTCTCAAAGAAAACCATCTGAACACTCTGCCACCCATGAGGTTATCATGAGCATTGGATATCACTGTTACATAACCGCCATTCTCACAACCAAGACAGCAATAATACAGATCTGTTTCCATATTTCCTGACTCAGCTTTTCATGGATCCATTTGCCATGACAGTTGATAGTACTGGACTCCACCCTTTTTCCCTTACTTCCTGCTTTAGAGATAGTTCTTTACATTCTATTGCTTTTTCGTTCTTTGACAAGTTTCTTCCTCTGAGCCCCTGACAAGGATTTCGATCCTGTGGTCAAACTTCTCAGCAACACTTTCCGCTTATTGGGCTAGCTGTAGCCTGGCCCAGTTGCGGAAACAACTTGCATCGGATCGAGCTGCTTTGCTTGGGTGTTTACAGGTCACATCAATTCCAAAAAAAAAAAAAAAAAAAAAAAAAAAAAAAAAAAAAAGTTCAAATGGCTCTGAGCACTATGGAACTCAACTGCTGAGGTCATTAGTCCCCTAGAACTTAGAACTACTTAAACCTAACTAACCTAAGGACATCACAAACATCCATGCCCAAGGCGGGATTCGAACCTGCGACCGTAGCGGTCTTGCGGTTCCAGGCTGCAGCGCCTTTAACCGCACGGCCACTTCGGCCGGCACATCAATTCCCTCAACTTTCTAATTTTTTTCGGTATTCTCATTTTCGTCCCACGAGAACTGGGGATCTATTCAGTTGACACCACTGAACTCCAAGTGGTGCAAGGCTAATTACTCACAGAAGCACTCCGGTATCCCAGGCTCCGTTAACTACACATCTTCCTATGTGCCGCGCACATCTCAGCACGGACCACTTCACACCTTAGGCTGGCACGTGGGGAATGGGGGAAGGAAATGGGAGTGGATGGTGTGTTGTGGGACACTCTTCGTCCATCTTCTGAGAGCCGTCTGGCGTGGCAGTCGCCGCCAGTGGCCGCACCACAGCCGGAATGGCCAACAGCTTCAGCCAAACGTGCCGGCCTCTCCAGCCACGTGGTGAGTACTTCGACAAGGCGGTGCCCCCACAGTGGATTGGCTGCATACTGGGTCAGAAACTCGTTTATGGTATGCAACCATTCATGAAGGAGAAATAACTTTAAACTCTAATGACCTGATTATTATAAATACCAGCCAGCTACATTGCTTTTTAGATGGTTTTTATTTTATAAATCACTCACGATGAGGCCATTTCGGTATATTGCCATCATCAGCGACTCTTAAATGTAATATTGTTGCTACCATGTCCTGTCCTTTTTTTAGAAGTACATGTATTTTCTCCTTAGATGTACGTTTTAGACGTGTATCTGACTTTAGTCGCCTTTTATGTATGCTATTTTTCTCTTGACAGCTTGGATGATATCAGCGATATTAGACGTTTCTGTAATGAAACATGTAATATGCCGAAATGGGCTCACTGTGAGTCATTTATATAATAAAAACCATTTAAAGAGTAGTGTAGTTGGCTGATATTTACAATAATCATGTCATTAGAGGACATATTTTGCACTGCGGGTCCCAAAGAACAGAAGTTAACATTAAGATTGCAGCGGGAATTTCACTGTTAAATGCAGAGGAGAGAGCGGATAGGTGGAAAGAATATACTGAAGAGCCGCATGAGGGGGAAGACTTGCCTCATGTGTCAGAAGAGGAAACAGGAGTCGATTTAGAAGAGATAGGCGATCAAGTACCAGAATAAAAATTTCACAGAGCTGTGGAGGACTTAAGATCAAATAAGGCAGAAGGAATAGATGACATTCCATCAGAATTTCTAAAATCGTGAGGGGAAGTGGCAACAAAACAACTATTCATGTTGGTGTGTGGAATGCATGAGTCAGACGACACACCATCTGATTTTTGGAAAAAAATTCCAAAGACTTCAAGAGCTGACAAGTGAAAGACTTATTGCAGAACCAGTTTAACAGCTCATTCATCAAGTTGCTAAGAAGAAGAATAATCAGAAGAATGAAAAAGAAAGTTAAGGATGTTATATATTTATAAATTATAGAGCGCAGCAATCAGTCGTCCTTTCATGCAGGTTTGATTTGGCAAATCCAGATTTCGGCAAGTGCCTAGCCATTATTACTGCACTACTTTCTAGTCTCTACGCAAGTCAGCTCCCTCTTGTTCGGGCGTCAGTCACAGTTATTTGAATACTACTGAACTGTGACTGACGTCCGAACAAGAGGGAACTGACATGCATTGAGACTAGAAAATAGTGCATTGATAATGTTTAGGCACTAGCCGAAATCTCGATTTGCGAAATAAAACCTGCAAGAAAAGGACGACTGGTTGCAGCGCTCTATAATTTCTAAATCATATCACAGCCGCTGAGAGCACCCACGCTCCTAATGGAAGGTGACCTGAGGATGTGTCATATGACGACCCGTTTGGCTTTAGGAAACATAAAGGCACAAGAGCGGCAATTCTGACTTGGCGGTTAATAATGGATGCAAGACTAAAGAAAAAGGCAGACACGTTCATAGGATATGTCGACCTGTGAAGAGCGTTCGACAACGTCAATTATTCATACTGTTCGAAATTCTATGAAAAATAGCGGTAAGCTACAGGGAGAGACGTGTAATATAAAAATATTTGCAAGTGCCAAGAGGGAATAATAAGAGTGAATGGCCAAGAATGAAGTGCACGGACTAAAAATGTTGTAAGACAGGGATGTATTCTTTCGCCCCTACCGTTCAATCTGTACATCGAAGAAGCAATGAATGAAATAAAAGAAAGATTTGGGACTTGAATTAAAGTTCAAGGTAAAAGGACATCAATGATACGATTCACTGATGACATTTCCATCCTGAGTGAAAGAGAAGAAGAATTATATAATCTGATAAATGGAATGAACAATCTAATGAGTACAGAATAAGGGTTGAGAGTAAATCGAAAAAAGTTAAAAGTAATGAGAAGTAACAGAAATAGAACAGCAAGAAACTTAACGTAAAGATTGATGGTCACCAAGTAAAGTTGGCGAATTCTCCTACGTAGGCAGCAAAATAACCAGTGACGGTCGGAACAAGGAGGACACCAAAGGCAGAATAGCACTGGTAAAAACGGCAGTCCTGGCCAATAGAAGTCTACAAGTATCAAATACAGGCCTTAATTTGAGGAAGAAATTTCTGGGAATGTATATTTGGAGCACAGCATTAACAGTGGAAAAACAGGAATAGGAAAGAGTCGAAGCATTTGAGATGTGGTGCTACAAACGAATGTTGGAAATTAGGTGGTCTGATAAAGCAAGGAATGAGGAGATTCTGCGCAAAATCGGAAAGGAAAGGAAAGGCATATATGGAAGACGGCGACAAGGAGAAGGCACCGGATGACAGAACATCTGTTAAGACATCAGGGAATGAGTTGCATGGTACTAGAGGGAGCTGTAGAGGGCAAAAACTGTAGAGAAAAACAGAGGTTGGAATACATCTAGCAAGTAAACGAGGACTTAGGTTGCAAGTGCTACTCTGAGGTGCAGAGGTTAGCACGTCTCAGGAAAGGCTGTAGCTTTCGATCTACGTAATTTAGCGTACACGTGGCTAATATCCGCAGGGTACGGATCTGTAACGTACGATAAGGCACCACTAGCATTCAGAAGGCACTAGACCAAATGAATCTAGCATGTGACAAATACGGTTTACGGAAATTCGAAGCGAAAGACGAAAATAGTGGTGTCGAATTAGTGAATACATTTGGAGGAAAGATTTACATTAATGAACACAACTGGAACCGGGTATTTCTTGCAGACAAGAAGGTGACAGCCGGTATCCGTTATCACAGTCCATGTTGGCAGGCTACTTTATAATCTTAATCACCTCTCGTGCCTTTCATTCGACGGTAAATACTCGTTTACAGCGCTGTGAAACTAAGCGAACCAACATTCGCAGACAATTCGCCAGTCTTCACTACCAATCGTGCGTGCCTGTGGAAGCGGATCATAAGCATACAAACCAGGTGAACGCTGCGTCATTGTGTTGTAAGCGTGGAAGTCATCGACACGCAGGTCAATTCTGCGCAACACTGCTGGAATCGCAACACAAAATGATGATATTCACATAGTGTCATTTTGAACAGCGTACTCGCTATGCGCGAAGAAGCTGGAAAAATGGAACTGTAAAAGACAAATGTAGGTTCTATTTTTAAGCAAGTGTTAAACCCGTGATGGTATGGCACCTACCATAAAATTCCAGCTCCATTCTTCCTCAGTATTTTTTAAAACCTTGAACATATGTCAGTTGAATTTTTTCGCTGAACTCTCATAGCAGGCTACCAAGTACACTTTTATTAATACTGGATAAATAAAAAAATGTATTAAGAGACCTTTATTCACAAGATTTACGTTCTGATTCTTAGGTGCCGGAGACAGATGGGTTAATACTTTACATTTTATTTCAGTATCTGCTGCATCACAGATAGGTCATGATGTCTACAGAACAATATGCGATGCACCTAGATTTCATAAAGTACGTACAATAACAGTGATGCCAGTAAACGTACAGTTAATGTACTGGAGGAATGTGCATTCGAACTGTCGTAGAGGTGCTTGATCAACTGTGTAATTTGTTGAGGGGGAGATAACATGATCAAACAATTTTTTTTATTTATTCAGTTATTATATAAAACGTTTTTAGAAGAGTAGCATTATATATCTGATGTAGTTACAGAACCTTGCATCGAAGCCATGAGAATGTTAAAGTCTTACGTATATTTTTAGTTTTACATCCCACAACATCATAATTACATACCCGTATTTCCTTTATTTCAAGGAAATTCGTTATACTGCTCCTTTTTATTAAAAGAAAATACATACGTTAATTTCTCCTGATTCTCTTTCTGTCTGATGTAAGGAAGTAAGGAATTTATCTGTCCAGTTGTACCTTTGAGTCCTCCGGCTATTTACAACCAAGCACACACTTTATTCCTGTTATCCCGTGGATACATTTGACAAGCCACATCGAGCATATAACAGGGATCAGTAATCACACAGGAAGCGGACGTCGCCTATGCCACGAGGGAGCCTTTTTCGTAACAGAAGTAGTTTTTTGTAATAGTTATCTTCTGCACTCTAATTTTACTTTGCTACGTAAAAGTTTTAGAGATGGTTTTATATTTAATGTATACCTCTAAAATTATTGTATTTATTACTAGTCTTCTACAAGAGATTGTCATATTGCTTTAATGTAAACTTCCGTTACTTAACACTAGCAAGACGCAGTGCTTACGCGCTTGTACACACGTCAAAAAATGTTTGCATCACCTCGGTTCCGAGAGTTCCGGAACCTCTACAGAAAATTGGAATAGAGATCAACGTAAACATCTTTTCCGCCCTTTTTATTGCTCATGAAAACCACACATTGCATGAGGCCTTCAGAGGTGGTGGTACAGATTACTGTACACACCGGTACCTCTAATACCCAGTAGCACGTCCTCTTCCACTGATACATGCCTGTATTCGTCGTGGCACGCTGTCCACAAGTTCATCAAGGCATTGTTGGTCCAAATTGTCCCACTCCTCAACGGCGAGTCGGTGTAGATCCCTCAGAATGGTTGGTGGATCACGTCGTCCATATACAGCCCTTTTCAATCTATCCCAGGCAAGTTCGATAGAGTTTATCTCGGGAGAACATGCTGGCCACTCTAGTCGAGCGATGTCGTTATCTTGAAAGGAAGTCATTCACTAGATGTGCACGATGGGGGCGCGAATTGTCGTTCATGAGGATGAATGCCTCGCCAATATGCTGCCGATAAGGCTGCACTCTCTGTTGGAGGATGGCATTCACGTATCGTACAGCCGTTACTGCGCCTTCCATGACCACCAGCGGCGTACGTCGGCCTCACATAATGCTACCGCAAAACAGCAGGGAACCTCCACCTTGCTGCACTCGCTGGACAGTGTGACTAAGACGTTTAGCATAATCGGGTCACCTCCAAACACGTCTCCCACGCTTGTCTGGTCGAAGGCATATGCGACACTCATCGGTGAAGAGAACGTGATGCCAATCCTGAATAGTCCATTCGTCATGTTGTTGGGCTTATGTCTAAAGCGCTGCATGGTGTCGTGGTTGCAGAGATGGCCCTCGCCATGGACGTCGGGAGCGAAGTGCGCATCATGCAGCCTACTGCGCACAGTTTGAGTCTAACACGACGTTTTGTGGCTGCACGAAAAGTATTATTGAACGAGGTGGCGTTACTGTCAGGCTTCCTCCGAGCCATAATCCGCAGGTAGCGGTCATCCACTGCAGTAGTAGCCCTTGCGTGGCCTGAGCGACGCATGTCATTGACAGTTCCTGTCTCTCTGTATCTCCTCCATCTCCGAAAAACATCGCTTTGGTTCACTCCGAGACGCCTGGACACTTTCCTCGTTGAGAGCGATTCCTGGCACAAAGTAACAATACGGACGCGATCGAACCGCGGTATTGACTGTCTAGGCATGGTTGAACTACAAACAACACAAGCGTGTGCCTCCTTCCTGGTGGAATGACTGGAACTGATCGGCTGTCAGACGCACGCCGTCTGACAGGCGCTGCCCATGCATTGTTGTTTACATCTTTGGGCAGGTTTAGTGACATCTCTGAACAGTCAAAGGAACTGTGTCTGTGGTGCAATATCCTCAGTCGACGTCTATCTTCAGAGGTCTGGGAACCGGTTTGAATGAAAACTTGTTTGATGTGTGTATACAGCGCGCACTGCTTTCCAGTTTTCCCCATAGCATAATCTTCCGTAATGTTAAACGGAAGTTTTTCTTTCTGGTGACGTTGTTCTAGCTTATCTTTGCTGTTCGTTCCCTATGCATTTATAGCGTTGGCACTCTGTAAATAGAACTCTAACTTCTGCATGCTGACATCTGAGGGTTGGATCCCCTCATTCGAAGGCGCCAGATTCCAAAGCCTGGGCTACTCTCTGGTTGGAATCTCCGCTTTCGAAGATTGTGTCCGTCTGTCTGTCTGTCTGTCTGTCTGCCCGCCGCTTACTGTTGTAGCTGTTCGTTCGTTCGTTCGTTCGTCCGTCCGTCCGTCCGTCCGTCCGTCCGCCTGCCTGCTCGCTGTCCGTCTCCGCTGCTGCCTGCTGTCCGTCCGTCCGTCTGTTCGCCGCCGCCGCCGGTGCTCGCCGCCGCCGTCGCCGTCGCCGCCAGCCGCCGCCGCCGCCGCCGCCGCCGCCGCCGCCGCCGCCGCCGCCGCCGCCGCCAGCCGGTGCTCGCCGCCGCCGCCGCCGCCGCCGCCGCCGCCGCCGCCGCCGCCGCCGTCGCCGTCGCCGTCCGCCCTGGTCTTCGTCCGTCTGCGTCTTCGCCTGTTCCCAGTTTGTGTCTTTTCCTTTTCGTGCTGTGCGTTTTTTCTTCCTGTCGTCATGTCCGCCCCCACCACCACCATCACTACTACCACCACCGCCATCGTCTATACATCCCCTTCCGCCGCCTCCACCACTATAACTTGGTGTGCCCAGTCCCACCCCCCTCCTTCCATCCCACCTCTCCTCACCCTCCCTTCACCCTCTCTCTTTGTCGCCCCCTCTCCCGCTTCTTCCTCTCGTTCTGATCCTTTCCCCCCACTCCCCCAGCCTGTCACTGCAGCTCCGGCTAGGGTGGTGGCCCGTCGGGCCACTGTCCACACCCAGCTCTCCCCGTCGCCTTCGCCTTCGCCCTCACCGTCACCGTCACCTTCTCCGGCGCCGTCTGCTGCGTCCACGCCGGGACCTGTCCCTTCCCGTCACCTCCCTATCGCTCCCATCCCTCATATCACCACCCGGCCTTCTGCCGCCGTCAAACGCCCTAGTGGCACCCCCACCTCCTCCGCTCCCAAAAAGGCCCCGCCCCGACCTCCATCCCCCCCCAGGGTGCCACGGATGTCTCCCCACCTGGCCCTGCTCCCTCCTCCTCCTCCTCCTCCTCCCCCCCCTCTTTATACAAATTTCTCCTGTCCCATCCCGATCCTTCCTTTTTCGAGGCCCGGAATCTCTCCCTCCTCCTCCGCCAACATTTCCCTGGTGCCCCCATCTCTCTCCTTACTCCCAGATGGGATTCTATTCTCATCTCCTCCCCCAGCCCAACCCTCCATACTGACATCCTCTCCCGCCTCCCCAACACCCGTTTTGGTCCCAACGCCTCCCTCACCCCTGCTCCTTCTCCATCTCCTACCCGCCAACCCCAACCCCCGCGTCGCCCGCCGACCCTCACCGCCGTGATCACTCGGCTCAGTCCGTCGATCACGGAGGAGGAGGTGTTGGCGGAGCTCAAGGCCCATCCCACGCTGGAGGTGCGGGCGGTCCGCCGCATTTTCAGCTCGGCCGGCCCCACCCGCCTTATGCGGGTTTTCTCTGAGGACGCCCCCTCCATTGGCCGTCTCCTGAAGGAGGGTGCCCTCCTCTTCAACCAGCAGTACAAGGTCGACCCCTCCCGTTCCCCTCCTCAATCTCTGCGCTGCCAGAGGTGTCTGCGCTATAATGCACACCCTACAGCGGAGTGCCGCGAGGACCCCACCTGCCCGCATTGTCGACAAGCGCACTTTCTCCGGCAGTGCCCTAACCTTCAATCCCCTCCCTCATGTAATACCTGCAATCTCCCCCATCCCACCTACTCCCAAAAGTGTAAAGCCCGACCCCCTCCGACCACTCCTGAACTCACCGTACCTGTCCGTCCTCTGGACGCCCCCACCCCTCCTGGTAATTCCCTTCGTCCCTCCCCACCGCTGAGGACATCATCAGGTTCCTCACCATCGTCCTCCAGAATGTTCATCCCTTTCAGCGCCCCCACACTCTCCAACAGATCTCCCTCGCCGCCCGTTCCATATTCCACCTTAAAATGTACGCCACCTATTCCAACAACCAGGCCCATTTCACCTTCTCCCGTCTTGACACCCTCGTCTAAATCCTTGTCATGGCGCGAGAGCACCGTATCCTTTTCAACAATATCCGCTCCCTTCCCGCCAACAAGAACCTCTTCCTGCACACCCTTGCTACCCACCATATGGATGCCTTCCTCCTCAATGAAACCTTCCTCCAACCCCACCACTCCATCCACACCTCCCCCTATCTCCTCCACCGCTCCGATAATCCCCTCCCAATTGCACGTGGCGGAATTGCCATTGGTCACCACCGCCAGATCCCCGTTCGGCTCCAACCTCTCCTTCCTGACCCCACCGAACACCTGATCCTTAGTCTCTTCTTCCCCGGCCTTACCGTTACCTGCGCCACCATATATGTCCGCCCCAACGCCCCTCTTCCTTTCGAATTCCTCTCCCACATCGACCATACCTTCTCCTCCTACGTGATCGCTGCAGACCTCAACATCCATAGTCGCTCCGCTGCCCAGTTACGGCGGTGGCATCGGTTCCTCTCCTCCCTTCAAGGCGACCTCATCCCCATCCCCCAGCACAACCGTCCCGAATCCAACTCCACTCCCGATGTTATTCTCTCCTCCCCAACCTCCTTGGTCGCATTACGGTGGATGACCTGGAGCCTATTGGTAGCGACCATCTCCCTGTCCTCCTCACCGTTTCAGACGGTCGTCGCCCCCGCCCCGACCCTCGTAATGACCCTCCCCCTAAGTACGTCCATGACTATTCCCGTGCCAACTGGAATGCCTACCGGGATACGCTCTCCACCCAGGTCGATAGCCACCCTCTCACCTACCACCATCCCAATGATGTCACCCATGCCGCCTCCTTTCTCCAGCAGACCTTATCTGAGGCCGTGGAGGCCCATGTCCCTACTGTCGCCATCCACCCCCACCGTCCTACCTTACCCCCACAGGCCGTCATCCTCCTCCGTGAATCCTGCCGTCTCTACCGTGCCTTCCTCCGCACGCGTGACCCGGACACCCTACGACGCCACCGGCAACTCCAGCGACACGTCCGTAATTTGCTCGCGGCTAAGAAACGCCGGGACTGGCGACAGACATGCACCCATTTAAATGCTACCCTCCCTATAAACTCGTCCAAGTTCTGGTCCACCTTCTGTCGCCTTACCGGAACTAAGCCCTCCCCCTACTATCCTCTTCTCCATGATGATCACCCCTTCCCTGACGCCCTTAGTAAGGCCACTCACCTTGCCTCCTACCTGTCCGATGTGTTTTCCATCCCCGATGATCCCCAGTTCGATTACTCCCTCTTCCCGGATATCCGCGATCGAACTGACACCTCTGTCCCTCCCCTCGCTCCTGGTTTCCAGTACTTGGACGACATTGCACACACGGAACTCAATGCCCCTATCACTACACGGGATCTCATTACTACACTCCGCACAAAACGCAACACCGCTCCTGGTCACGATCGTGTCACCTACCGTCACCTTCGTGAAGCTCCTGTCTCTTTCCTCTCCACCCTGGCCAGGCTCTACAATGTAGTCCTGTCCACCGGTTACTACCCCGACCTGTGGAAAACCTCCCGTATCCTCATGTTCCTTAAACCTGGCAAACCGCCGTCCGCCGTCTCCTCCTACCGTCCCATCAGCCTTACCTCGGTCTTCAGCAAGGTCCTGGAATCCATCCTCACCCGACGCATCCACCGGCATCTCCGCCAGCACCGCCTCCTTTCCGTTACCCAGTGTGGATTTCGGCCGTCCTTCTCTTCCGACGATCTTCTCCTTCACCTCACTCATCTCCTTTCTGAACAGCTCAATTCCCGTCGCTCCGCAATCTTCCTCTCTCTTGACCTCGAACGCGCTTATGACCGCGTATGGCATTCCGGTCTCCTCTTCGAGCTCCAAACCTTCGCCCTTCCCATTAACTACGTCCGTCTGATCGGTTCCTTTCTCTCCCGCCGTCCTTCCTATGTCACCATCCATAACACAGATCCCTACACCTTTTTCCCTTCCGCCGGTGTGCCCCAAGGCTCCGTCCTCTCCCCCCTTCTGTACCTGTTGTACACGGCGGACATGCCGCCGCCATCACCCCCCGTCCACCTTCTCTAGTTTGCCGATGACACCGCCTTCCTTGCCCTTGCCCCCACCCTGCAACGCTCCCAACACCTTCTCCAATCCCATCTTGACCGATTCACCGCTTGGTGCAACCAGTGGTTACTCAAGGTCAATCCTTCCAAAACCCAGGCGATCATTGTAGGCAAAACCACCCCTTCCTTCCGCCTCCTTGATTTCTATCTCACCGTCTATGGCCGTCCCATCGCCCTCGCTCCCACCCTTAAGTACCTTGGCGTCACCCTCGACCGTCGCCTCTCCTGGACGCCCCATCTCCAGACAATCCAAGCCAAGGCACGTTCCCGACTCCGTCTCCTCAAGCTCCTTTCCGGCCGTACGTGGGGTCTGGACCCCTCCACCATCCTCCACACCTATAAGTCCCTCATCCGCCCTATCCTTTGTTATGCCCATCCAGCTTGGATCTCCGCCCCCCCCTACCTTTTATAAATCCCTCCAAATCCTTGAACGTCATGCTCTCCGCCTCGCCTATCGCATCCGTCTCCCCTCCCCCATGCGGATCCTGTATGATCTCATCCCCTTCTCCCACCTCCTCCTTTTCCTTGAAAGGATACGGATCCTGTACACCTCCCGTAAACTCGACCCCCCTCACCCGCTCGTCTCCCGGATCCTCTCCCACCCCCGCCCGCTGCCGTGCCTGTATTCCCACGTCCCGCCCGGTCTCCATCTCTCCACCCTCCTTACGCTCTCCCAAGGTGGCTTCCGCCAGCTCCCCCTCCCTGATGATGCCCTCCTCCCCTCCATCTACCCCTCCTACCAACTTTGATCCTCCCGCCCTCCTCCTGTGCTTGCTCCTCTGGGCACCCTCCTCTCCCTCCCTCCTCCTTTTCTCCCCCCTCCTCCCCCGGGCCTCCCCTCCCCTGTCCCTCTCCTCCTGCCCCCGTCTCCTCCGCCATTGGCATCCTTTTTCTCCCCTCTCCCCCACCTCACCCCTGTTCCCCTCTTGGCAGGTCCCCGGACTCGCACACGCTAAGTGGACATTCGCGCGCTGGAGATCACCGCCATCAGTGTTTCGTGTGTGCCGTCGTGTTTAGTGTTCAGTGTTCCCCGTCACACTCCATCGTTCACCAGTGCCATCGTCATCTTCAGTGTTTGTGCGTCGTCTCATCAGTTAGCAGTGTGGATTATCGACGAGTGTGAACGGCTCAGTGTTTGTCTCTATGTGTCTCCTGTTTTATTGCCCACCATTCTGTAACTTATGTGTCTTCTCCTGTTGTTGCTGCTTGTATATTCTGTGGCTGAAGAGCAGCGTAGTGTGCTGCTGACAGCCTGCCTGTTGTACAGGCTTTAAAATAACAATAAAGTAAAAAAAAAAAAACTGCATGCTGATGTTATGTAGCATTACTTTGTCAGCAAATGTATTAGAAATTTTATACATAATGTATAGCTGTAAATTTTTTGTAATCTTGTAGAGGAAATTTTATTCCTACTGAAAAAAAAAAGCAAGACGTAACTCTTATGCGCGTGTATTTAGCGCCCTCTGCAGTCTAATTTTTTCTGGTCGCATGAGCCAGTACCTTTGAACAACTGGCCCTTGTCTCTGGCATGGTGAATACTTAGGTTATGCAAACATTGTATCCTTTGACTCCTGCTATAATTTTATGTTGACAAGAGCCTTTACCGGTGGTTGAATATACTTGTGCATTTATTCTGACATACGCTGAATGTAATCTGGCTGCTGTCTTAAGCCACAACATGTGATTTTTCTGGTGTTTATATGAATTTTATATATGAAAAGAACCGCTCGGCTTCAGCTAATTTAATTTACCACCATGTGATGTAACAAATGAGTACACCTACCTCACTAACATTTTTCTATTTTTTATATATATTGTTATGTTCTCAAAAATAATTTTCGTAACCGGATCCACACATTTTTAGGGCCCACTCATTCTAAAAAAGATTTCTTAGAAACATCAAAACCTAGGTCAAGGGCTAAATAAACCTTTGATAGCAACTGGTTGGATGATTTTTTCCAACCTCTTCAGATTTATACAGTTTCTGATTCGCACCCATGTTTAAGATTTGGACTTACAGAAATGTTTGATACAGCACTGAATGCAGTTTATTCCCGCGTGGCACTGTTAGTTCCCGGCGTTTCCAGTAGGTAGCATGCGCAAATGAGTTACTCCGTTTATCATGGAATCGGCTCGTAAAGGTGCAGAGCATGCACAGTGCTGTTCATGGCTAAATGTCGCAAACCAGCATCTCAAAGGCAAACTGTTACTAACTGATACAAACCTTTCACCGAAACTGGTTGTGTATCACACTGGATACCAGGTCAGGGTCGGACAGCAGTCTCTAGTGTAGCGATTGGACAAGTTTACATTTGTAGTCCGGATAAATCAACGAGACGTATCAGCCTTGAAGTGAATACGCCTAGTGTTGCAGTTACAATAGGATATTGGCACAGAATTTATTTTCCAGTAAGATGGCGCACCACCACATTATCATCGGGAAGATGTCACGTATCTCCGTAGGAATGTGCCGGCTTGGACTGGACGTGGTGAAACCATATCCTGGCCATCACTATCACCTGATTTAATCCCAATGGACTTCTGTTTTTGGGCTTACGTTACAGACAGAGTATTTTTCCTCCACTTCTGGGAAAAGTCGACGACTTACGACAATGGGTAACCGAAGCACTTGCCGCCATACATAAACACTTGCTTCATAGGATTTGGCAGGAAACTGATTACACATTGGATATTTTACATGTTACGTTAGTTAGCCACACTGAACATTTGTAAATAAAAGTTGAAGATATGCTGCATTCATTGCAATATCAAACTCTTGTCTAAGTTATTTACCTTCTCCACAATTACATGTTGCTTTTGTGTAACTAATTTATAAACAAACTGTATTTTGTTGAGACAGGGCGATGTATTTGTGAATGACAAACAGAACATGAGAGTCGCCTGCGGCTCAGATACGACAACAAGCAAGGGCGGCAAAATGATAAGGCACCACGAATTTGGCGTACTAAACCCCGCAGGTTCTTAACGGTGGATTGCACCAGAGTAAGCCGGCCGCTGTGGACGAGCGATTCTAGGCGCTTCAGTCCGGAACTGTGAAGCTGCTACGGTCGCAGGTTCGAATCCTGCCTCGGGCATGGATGTGTGTGATGTCCTTAGGTTAGTTAGGTTTCGGTAGTTCTGCGTCTAGAGTTCTGATGACCTCAGTTGTTAAGTCCAGGTCGCATAGTGCTTAGATCCATCTGAACCAATTTAGAACATCAGAGCAAACCGAAGCGAACGATCGCCAGCGAAGGAGCATTCTCTGAGGTGCAAACAGCAGGCCAGCGCGAGAGACAGAATTCTGCCGTATTCATTTCGCATTCGCACATGCTCTCTTGTGCTCAGGTAATAGAACCCTAGGGACTGATCGATGAGAGGACACGGAACAAAAAAGGTATAATGAACTTACGTCCGGAAATGCATGGTTTCCATGTTAGAGACGATGTATTCAGTCATTCAGTCATACAGAGACTGCGGTCTAATATGCGCTGCACCATGCAGCCACAACTGAAGTATGTGCTGAAAGTGGTTTCGATACGCCTCAACGAGTACGTGTACGCGCCGCAGTATATTCTGTCTCACAGGTTCACATCGGCCAGGCTGCATGAGAACAGCGTCAAAAGCAGCATGAATACGCTGCTCCAGTGTCTCCACATCTGGAATGGGCTCTGGATGCTCGATAGTTTTGAGATGGTCCCATAACCAGAAATCGCACAGGTTGTGATCCAGTGAGTAAGCAGGCCATGCGAATGGACCCCCTTGTCCGATCCACAGTTGAGATGCGTCCGGACGTTAACGGCGAAGTGGGGTGGAGTACCATAAAAAAAAAATGGTTCAAATGCCTCTAAGCACTATGGGACTTAACATCGGAGCTCATCAGTCCCCTAGACTTAGAACTACTTAAAACTAACTAACCTAAGGACATCACACACATTCATGCCCGATGCAGGATTCGAACCTGCGACAGCAGCGCGGTTCCGGACTGAAGCGCCTAGAACCGCTCGGCCACAGGGCCGGCGGAGCACCATAATGTAGCAGCCATATAACCCTTCCGATCATCAAAGGCACTTCTTCGAGCAATGGAGGCAAAGTCACCCGCTAGATAGATACGGCCTGTTGGACGACGTGGAAGGAAGACTGGTCCCAAAATACACTCACCAATTACCCCGGACCACGTATTCCGTCTCCTACGAAGCTGATGATTCGCTGTCACCATACCATGGGGGTTCTGCACACTGTCCAACAGACGACTCTTATGAAAGTTGAAGATACCACTCCGCGTAAAGGTGGTCTCATCTGCGAATAGAATGGATGAAACAAATCTCGGAATCGTGGTTGCCTGCTGAAGAAACAGTGACAAAACGTCTCCCAATGTGGAACGTCAGTCGCTAGTAAGCAGCAGCAGCTACACGCTCTAAGTGATAAGGATAGTAACAATTGTCGAGGAGAATGTTGCACACTGTCGTCTGGCTTACCCTGTACTGGCGAGCCAACTGGCTGGTACTGACACGGCGGTCGCCTTCCACACTGTTAATCACATTTTCCTTCAAACCTGGTGTCCGAACATTTCGGGTACACCCTTCACTATTTGCTCCTTCTTGAAACGACCCTGTCTCAGACAAACGGCGAAACACTGTTGCAAACGTTGAATGCCGTGGTTGTCGTCGGAGGGTATAGATCTCCTGATACAACCTCGCTGCCCGCGCCCCTTGCCATTTGCCTTTCCGTGAGTAAACACAATGCTGAAAAGCTCTCGACTGGAGAGAGAGTGAGAGTGATACAACAAAGTTACAACCTGAAACGGGAAATCACAAGGATCAGTAATCACATAGGAGCCTTGGTCCCAAAGGTCACTCGGGGATACTAAACGGCGTTGCAGTCGTTTAGGCACATACTGCAAGTGGACGTCCGCTATAGGAGATGCTAAAAGATTTGTCCAGATGCATCGAGACACGCCTGACATCGATGCTGGATTCAACGGTGCACCCCCTGAAAGACTAAAGGTACCTGGTGTATCCCGAGGACATCCTGCTGCCAAATCAGTGCTGCCCACCAGGCCCTCCGGCGGTGTAACAGGTGTTTCATACACAAGGCCCTTCAGATATCCCTAAGGGAAGAATTCGATTGGGGACAGATCGAGTGATGGCGGTGGCCCTGCAATCCAGGTGGCGGGAAACGCTGCCTGCATATGTGCCCTCGTCTGTGTGCTGAAATGCGCGGGGGCTCCGTCGTGCTCTACATCTACATCTACATCCACATCCGTGCTCCGCAAGCCACCTGACGATGTGTGGCGGAGGGTACCTTGAGTTCCTCTATCGGTTCTCCCTTCTATTCCAGTCTCGTATTGTTCGTGGAAAGAAAGATTGTCGGTATGCCTCTGTGTGGGGTCTAATCTCTCTGATTTTATCCTCGTGGTCTCTTCGCGAGATATACGTAGGAGGAAGCAATATACTGGTTGACTCCTCGGTGAAGGTATGTTCTCGAAACTTTAACAAAAGCCCGTACCGAGCTACTGAGCGTCTCTCCTGCAGAGTCTTCCTCTGGAGTTTATCTATCATCTCCGTAACGCTTTCGCTATTACTAAATGATCCTGTAACGAAGCGCACTGCTCTCCGTTGGATCTTCTCTATCTCTTCTATCAACCCTATCTGGTACGGATCCCACATTGCTGAGCAGTATTCAAGCAGTGGGCGAACAAGCCTACTGTAACCTACTTCCTTTGTTTTCGGATTGCATTTCCTTAGGATTCTTCCAATGAATCTCAGTCTGGCATCTGCTTTACCGACGATCAACTTTATATGATCATTCCATTTTAAATCACTCCTAATGCGTACTCCCCGATAATTTATGGAATTAACTGCTTCCATATTGCTGACCTGCTATTTTGTAGCTAAATGATAAGGGATCTTTCTTTCAATGTATTCGCAGCACATTACACTTGTCTACATTGAGATTCAGTTGCCATTCCCTGCACCATGCGTCAATTCGTTGCAGATCCTCCTGCATTTTAGTACAATTTTGCATTGTTACAACCTCTCGATAGACCACAGCATCATCCGCAAAAATCCTCAGTGAACTTCCGAGGTCATCCACAAGGTCATTTATATATAATGCGAATAGCAACGGTCCTACGACACTCCCCTGTGGCACACCTGAAATCGCTCTTACTTCGGAAGACTTCTCTCCATTGAGAATGACATGCTGCGTTCTGTTATCTAGGAACTCTTGAATCCAATCACACAATTGGTCTGATAGTCCATATACTCTTACTTTGTTCATTAAACGAGTGTGGGGAACTGTATCGAACGAGTCAAGAAACACGGCATCTACCTGTGAACCCGTGTCTATGACCCTCTGAGTCTCGTGGACGAATAGCGCGATCTGGGTTTCACACGATCGTCTTTTTCGAAACCCATGCTGATTCCTACAGAGTAGATTTCTAGTCTCCAGAAATTATACTCGAACATAATACGTGTTCCAAAATTCTGTAACTGATAGACGTTAGAGATATAGGTCTATAGTTTTGCACATCTGTTCGACGTCCCTTCTTGAAAACGGGAATGACCTGTGCCCTTTTCCAATCCTTTGGAACGCTACGCTCTTCTAGAGACCTACGGTACACTGCTGCAAGAAGAGGGGCAAGTTCCTTCGCGTACTCTGTGTAAAATCGAACTGGTATCCCATCAGGTCCAGCGGCCTTTCCTCTTTTGAGCGATTTTAATTGTTTCTCTATCCCTCTGTCGTCTATTTCGATATCTACCATTTTGTCATCTGTGCCACCATCTAGAGAAGGAATTACAGTGCAGTCTTCGTGTGTGAAACAGCTTTAGAAAAAGACATTTAGTATTTCGGCCTTTAGTCTGTCATCCTCTGTTTCAGTACCATTTTGGTCTCAGAGTGTCTGGACATTTTGTTTTGATCCACCTATCGAATTAGGTGACGAATAAGCATGGAAGAATGATTCAGCATGTCCGGTAAAATCTCTCGCAGGAATACGATATGCGTGCGAATATCAAACTGGTTCAGGAGAATATACGGCCCAATTAAATAGCCAGCGAACACGTTAAGGGTAAATTTGCGTTGTGACGCATGTATACGAGTAGCATGTTGGTTGACTCACGTAAGCAGTTTGTGAACATTCGTCACATCCTCGAGTGAAGAACGCAGCCTCATTGGTGAAGAATATACTCGCAGAAATCACAGCGCAAATTCCATGAGCTTGTTATAGTCCCCCGGGTTGCAATGGGTGGGAGCGTTTGATATGAAGCGGATGCAGTCCTTCGTCGTGTACAATCCTCCAGACGGAGGGTTGGGGGACATTAGTGGCGCGGGATACACAAAGTGTACTTGTTTGACGGCGTGCGCTGCACCCTTCCCGAAACGCTTTCTTCCACCACAAGTGTCCGTGTTTTTAGCTGGCGACCAGCATCCTGCTTGTGCACACGGAACGAGCCGGTCTCGCGCATTCGGCGATGCAAGGTGGCGAGTAGCGCGTGGCTCAGCACCTCTCTGTCGCCACATTTGGCAAGATGCAGTGGCACGGCTTCCCGTCCAGTGCAGTTGGCCGCGCCACAAATCAAATGCATTCCACTCATTCCGCGCTACGAGTAGCCAGCCATGTCACTGCCAACACTTCAACGGCGTGAACGGCGACGGTCTCGGTCAGCTCCGCCAGCGCCCCCTGTAGAGGAAAGCCTGCGCGCCCGCTCAGTGACGTCACGCACAGAGTCTGGTGACGGCGCTCGCAGTCCGTTTGGCCACAGCAATAGACTGTAGAGGGATCCGGACGACGAAAATTAGTAAAGAGAACTGATATACCTCTCTCGTGAATTACATTTCCTTTCTTAAATGACCCAATTCTTTTGTCTGTAACTTATTTCTGCATACCTTTCAGCCCCGACGTAAAATGTGGCTGTAATAACTTTCGCCATCCGAGGCATCAAAACTCCCAAATGAATGGACCCATTTCATTGTAGTTTATTTTATTTTAAAGTTGCTTTAATGGAAATTGCCACGACTTGTTTGATGACAGTCTGGTTAGCCGTTCAAAGATCGTCAGCTATCAAAGTGAAAGTGTGTGCTTGTTTACAATACCATTCCTAAACTGTAAGTGCTGTAGGGCCAGTATAAATTGTACATCTCGAAAAGGCCTACCTAAACGTCTGAAACAGTATATATTTATCTTTTATGGCTAACCACCATTCACCATTCTTCCGTTTTGTAGTTCCATTTTCTTGTCCTTAGATTATACGTATTCTGTATTCTGCAGGTTCATGTAGTACAGCCTAACCCCAGTCATACTTAAGTAGTTAAATATCTCAGTATATAGTTATACTTACTGTTTGCGCTGTTCGTTGGTAGGAATAAAAGTGGTTTATTATAAAGTACATGCTATAAGATACAGACGACTTTCGACGTATTCTGGTTCTAGTATTTAGTTCTGTTTCTTTCTGCTGTAAAGTCTTCAGGAAGTTGCCTGTTGAAAAATAAGGTATGTGGTGTACCCATAAGTTAAAAAGTTAAGTAAAAGCAGTGTCTCAGTAGCTTGTTTTTAATAAATTATTGATGGGAATTTGAATTTCAATGCAAGGAATGTTGCTATTAGTGAATATAGTAAGCTTTCGAATTTACAATGCACAAATAAATATTTTGCTCTAAAACCATAGAAAGGAGAAATGAATGAGCACATGAATGGATTAATAGGCCATCAGAAAATGAAAATGGAGAAACTGTGAAAACATGCAAAAAAATAAAAAACACTTGTGTATTTTACAAATTCTTATTTTCTGGGTCTGGAATTTCAGATAGATGCCAGTGGCCTACACAGCTGCCTTATAGATACACAACTAAAGTACTTGAAAACAATTGTGTGCTCATGTTTAGCCTAATGGGTAGCACATAAATGTCAATGTATTAGTTCATTATATTGTCAGTTTTTATGTAAATTATGAACTGATATATCGACTAGGGAATAGCAGCTGAAATACAAAATCAAAACAGTGTCTATCTCATAAAAAGCACTACCATTAAGTATTTCACAGTTCTACAGGATATACAGTGTGAGAATTACTTTGAATTATTCTGTTATTGTTTCATAGTTGCTTCTATGCACCACACCTGTGTGAGTTTGGTGTCTTCATGCTTTCATGTATCCGAGGTGTGTGTGTGTGGGGGGGGGGGGGGAGGGGGGCAATAGATCAAGAGATTAAGCAAAAATCCCACTCCTCTAGTGAATATATGAGCTTCAAGGCTAAATTATAAAAAAATTATCACTATTATTGAATTATACTACAAACATGAGTCAATGTTTGTAATTAATGATGGAGCAAGTACTTTCTTTATTTCACCATCTGTTGAAGAGCTTGTTGCCATGACGTGTGACTGCATGTGTTGTGATATTGTAGGGTTACTGTTTTATGGAGTTACTGTGCCATGGCCACACTTATCAGTTAAGTATTCCTCTGCATTTCAGTTGGGAGTCTATTTATATTCCAGAACTAGAAACTAACTTCATATACATAAATTGTTTTCACACTATTAATATTGTTATCACATTCATTTGTAGGCACCTTTTTCATTTTTTATTCATTTTTAATTACAGGTGTATCATGTTCACTTTCACAAGGATGATGTTATTTGCGAAACACAAATTGTGGATGAAAGGACTGGTCAGTTATTAAGTGCCCCCCTTCGAAAATCACGTATGAGACCAGATGCAGTTCCATCACTACACCCAAGCTGTCCTTCCTACCTTTCAAAGGAAGAAAGCAGACGTGAAGGGCCAGAGGAGAGAAAGAAGAGGCTTGAAAATGAGCAGTTAGCTGCAGCGTTACAATATAGTTTAGCGTCACAGAAAGACTATGAAAACACTTTGAGCTTCAGTTCTTTAGAAGAGCTGATGTTCCGTACAAAGGAATTCGAATTGCCCAATGAATGGAGTGTGATTGAAAAAAACTGTGATTTTGTGTGTTTTTTGAAGTTAACAAGAAAACCAGCACCATTCATTACACGTTCTGTCGTCATAGATAGTAACTTAAATGTTTCGTTGTTTGAGAAAGATCTACAAATTAAGACATTAGGAAAAAGTTCTTTTCCTGTAATTGTAATCAATATCGATGAAATTGTCAGTGTGCTGCAGGAGTTTTCAGATACAGATTGTAGGCACTCAGAAACTTGTATAGAAAGGATTGTAGAGGTAGTGAAAGACAGTGTAGGAGTGCTGAAAGACAGTGTAGAGGAGAGTGAAAAGAAGATGGTAGACTTTATATATGAACAAGTTAGTCTCATAAATGTCAAGAAATTTAATCATAGGTTTATAGGTTTAGTTCTAGCGCCCTCTCGTGGCGTTTGCGACATACGCTTCCTAAGTGATTACTGACCCCTGTTGTTCGCCCGGTGCCATGTCAGTTTTTTTTGGATCGCTATATATATATATATATATATATATATATATATATATATATATATATATATATATATATATATATCGACAGGACAACAACAGTAACAAAGTATGTGCTTGGTTGTAATAGCTGGAGGACTCAAAAGTACAACGGACACTTGCGAATACAGATAAATTCATCCATTACTTACATCAGACGGGAACAAAATGAAGAGAAACTAGCTGCTGTAGCAGGAGAAGTACAATGAATTTTCTTGAAAGGAAAGAAATAGGATATGTAATTATGATGTTGTGGGATGTAAAATTAGAAATATACTTAAGACTTTAACATTCTCATGGCTTTGCTGCAACGTTGCTGTAACTACATCATATACATAGTACTACTCTTTTAGAAAATTTTGATATAACGAACAAATGTAAAAAAAAAAAAAAAAGTCCTTAATCGTGTTATCTTCCCTCGAACAAACTAAATAATTGGTTTTTATCAAGCAATTATATGACAAATCGAATGCACATTCTTCCAGTACATTAACTGTACCTTACTAGCATCACTGTTATTGTACGTACTTTATTAAATCTAGGTGCATCGCATATGGCACTGCAGACTTCATGAACTATCTGTGACGCTGCAGATACTGAAATAGACACAAACCATTAACCTATCCGTCACCGGTACCTAAGAACCTGAATGTAAATCTTGTGAATAAAGACCTCTTAATACATTTTTTTATTTAACCGGTAGTAACAAAAGTGTAATTGGTAGCCTGCAATGAGTGGTCAGCGAAAACATTTAACTAACATACGTTCATCGTTTCAAAACAGTGCTAAGGAAAACTGGAGCTGGAATTTTCTCGTTGGTACAGTATCATCACGAGTTTAACACTTGCATAAAAATTCAACCTATATTTGTCTTTTTCAACTCAATTTTTTTCAACTTCTTCGCGCATGGCTCGCTCGCTGTTCAACATAACCCTATGTGAATATCACCATTTTGCATTGCGGTTCCACTCGTGTTGTGCAGAGTGGAACCTGCGTGTCAATGACCTTGGCGCCTAAAACACAATAACACAGCATTCACCTAACTTCTACGCTTATGCTCTGTTCCCTCCAGTGTAAACACTCTTCCATAGGCACACGCGAGTTGTAGCGAAGACTGGCGATTTGTCTGCAAATGTTGGTTTGTTTACTTTCACTGCGCACCAACGAGTGTTTACCGTCGACTGAAAGACACGAGAGGCGATAGTAAAGTAGCCTGCCAACATGGATAGTGATAACCGATACTGGCTATCATCGTCTTGTCTGCAAGAAATACTCGATTCCAGTTGGTTCATTTTTGTAAATGTACCTCCAAACGCATTCACAAATTTGACACTCCTATTTTCGTCTTTCGCATCGAACTTTCGAAAACTGTACTTTCACACGCTAGATTCATATGGTGCAATGGTGCAGTGTCTTCTGAATGTTACTGGTGCCTTGTCCCAAGTTGCAGATCAGTACCCTGAGGACACTATCCAAGTATACGAGATAAATTATGTAGATGGAAAACTACACCCTTCCATGAGACATCCATAGGATTATGGCGTTTAAGATTGTTCTATGTCTAGTTTTACGATGTCCATCCACATTAATGTGACCACACTTCAGAAGCCTGAATAACCATCTTTTGCAGTGCGGACAGCTGCGATACATACAGGAAGAGAGTGAACGAGGTTCTGGAAAGTACCAACAGGGATGTAGAGCCATATTTCTTTGGTGAGGATTCATGGTGCGAACAGCCCGATTCAGGTGGTCTCACAGATTCTCGATTGAGTTTAAACCCAGAGAGTATGGTGGCCAGGGAACTACAGTAAACCTCATCCTGGTGCTCTTCGAACGACGCACGTACACTGCAAGCCGTGTGACACGCTGTATTGTCTTACGGGGTAGATGCCATCATGTCGAGAAAAACAAACTACATGTAGGGGTGGACATGGTCCACAAGGGTAGTTGCCACCATGTCAAGCAAAACTGCTTGTAGTGGTGGACATGGCCCCCAAGGATAGATACATACTTGTGCTGTTCCAGTGCGCCTTTCAGAAAGACGAAATCATCTAGAGAATGCCGCGAAAACATCGTGCAGACTATAACGTTACCTCCTCCATGCTGGATGCTTCCGACGAGTGTTGCAGGGTGTTTGCCATCTGGCCGATGTAGCATAAAACGTGAATGGTCTGAAACGGCCACCTGTCGACACTCATTGGACGTCCTGTTTCCTTCGTATCCGATGAACAGCAGTCAGCATGGGTGGATGAACCAGTCGCCTACTGCAGAAGCCCATACACACCAACATTCGCAGTTGTTGAAGAGATATTATTGATAGCCCGTTGGTTCATGTGGAAGATCAGTTGCTCAACAGTTGTACTTCTTCCTTGGTGGACAACAGTTGCCTCTGAACCGGTTTTGGATAGCACTACTCTGCCATGAACGGCATTCGTTAACCACGATGGCACGCGAACAGTTTACAGACTTAGCCATTTCGGCAGCGTTTCCATCCGTGGCCAGAAAGCCAATGATCAGGCCGTTTTGGACGTCAGATAAACCGCTCCAGTAACGACTGTGCTGTTTTCTGTGTCCCCCCGACACGCTGTATGCACCATCCACTGCTAGTGTTGCCATCTGCCGTCTGCGAGTTGTTATTGAAAGTTGACGTCGAATGTAGGCGGTGGTCACATCAATGTGACTTGACCTTGTTTTTTAACATTCTGGGACATCCTATCAAGAAATAACAGACCACAACCCTGTTTCTGTCTATACAATCAAATTCATTCTCAAAACCGAAAATGCCCACGTGAAGCTCTAAAGTAAACTTCTTCCTACCTACTTGTTATAATTAATTGTCGTAGTGGCCCCTTATCGGTTAGAGGGCCCGCACAACAGACAAGCAAGGAACAAGGTGGGATGCTGTCATCCCTTCAAGAGCTCACCAGTTGATGTAAACATCAACAGACTTTCCGCATAAACACAGCACTACTTCGTGAAAAGCCACGTGACAGAAATCCGCCAATTAGAACTAATGTGACTATGTGTAGCACTCTGCCAGATCGGTGTTACGAGCACGCCAGCAGAGTCAGACCGGCAGTGTGTACCTACAGCTAGGACAGCTCTGGCTAATACCTACGCTAGCTGTAGCCTAGTACACTCGCCGTAGCCTACAGTAGAAAGTTGTATCTCGTTGTGCGTATCGCCCCTTTGTAATTGTTTAGCGTAGTATTTTGGTTCCTGTTTCTTTTCATTGTCTTGTACTCTTATCTAGCTTTTGCCACCACAAGAATTGTTGCTTTCCTTGTTGTTCTTGCGTTTAGAAATTAGCGCATGCCCCGAAGGCATTGTACTTAAAGTGTGTTCAGACTTGATCATTAGTTCTTTCCTGTCGACCCCAGGACACTACATTAGTTATCCGTACAGATTAGTCATTTTCTCTCCATTGTACTGTTTGTTTGATTTGACATCGTTATTCAAAAATGTTCATCCCATTTCACAAAAGCACACCACACACACTAATGCAGACAGAATCTTGGAGTAAGTCTTAATTTCCGCGTAAGACTGCAGAGGTTTTTATTTTCGAAAGGTATATCTTTTACATGCGCGCCCATACAACCTTGGGTGCCTTTCACAATTACTTTTACGATGACCTTTTTCACTTACCTTTCACAGATGTTAGATTTTAAATGTGCCTACCATCGGTCGCAGATAGGAAGCGACCTTGAAATCGAACGATGCAGTGTGGGGTCCGTCCGTTGCATACTGCCGATCCGTTGCTGTGCCAGCTCATTTTTAAGAAATGTTCTTACATGCAGAAGCCATTGCTGTGGAGTTCCATCCTGTTCAAAAATCAAAGTTTACTTCATGTCCTAGTAACGATGGATACAGCGGGTCCCCAACATATCCATACATAATTAGTGGATTAAACTAGCGTTTTCGGAAAACGACCGGTTGTCTATATTCGGGGAAATGGCACTACACACATGCTTTGGACAGTCTCTCTCGTGATCGGTATGTGGGTGGCATGTTCCACATACTCTTGCAGCGCGCCGCTTTACAACTTAAGCAGAGCGTACCCTCAGCAGTAAACACTATACGGAAGAGGAAATTGTTATCATCCATCTCCACACCAGAATGAATTCACGTGATCTACATGTTGTTGTACACTCTAAGACAAAGACGCACCACGAAGAAGTGGGATGAATGCATGACGCTGCAAGACAATTTTAAGGCAAACTGCCATGGATAGTGAACAGGGGATGTGTGGATACCAGGACATAACTACTTCGCGAATTTCATTCCGAGTACATTGATAAACAGTAACTATGTCTCACAAACAGGGATGTTCACAATATACGAGTAGCAAATACTTTGGGTTTCTAGATCTCCTTTCCGAAAATTCTTTTTCAACCGCTTCCGTCTTTTTTCAAACACTTTTCACTATTTCTTCGACTATATCTCTATTAATTACGAACCTTGATGATACTTGTCATATCTAATATATGACAAAGATTTCAAAATAAACGCCAAAGGTTTTCAGAAAAAATCGTAAAGTTTCAACCAAAACATCTAGTTGTAAAATTTTCAAATTTTCTTGAATAGGTTTACAAGAAAATGTAAGAACTCAAATAGGTAAAAAAGCACTGCACTGTACGTTCAGCTACCCAGTTTAGACTACTTTTGAAACTGCTAAATTTTCGTCTATTTTTATCTATTTTTCTATATTTTTAATATATTTTTTTTTAAATTCTAGCTACATTTTAAACCTTTTTTACATTTTGTATGTTCTAAATAGAAGCTGAAAATAAAATCTGTGCCACAAATAAAAGACATTCTATTGCAGAATTTGGAAATATAACAAAGCCATTCAATGAAAGATTTTGGTTATTGATACTTATAGAAAATTTAAATACTAATAATATTGTAACAGATATTGGATATATTATCTACAAATGGTCTATATTGTTGAGTTTGTTCACTTCTTTCTAAAGTTTATCATTAAAAGAATCCTCCATCCTTCCCTCTTGTGGTCTGCAAACATCTACAACTGTTAGATGATATCTTGGAATTTGAAATCAGACTGTCATTATTCTCTGACTTATGAAGCTGTATTCATGAATCTTCCCTCCTTAACTAAAACTGCTACACAAGCACTAGTTCGTTTTCTTTGTGGAACGATACTCTGAGCCATGCAGTAATCTGTCAAATCTTCTGTTCCTTTTAGTTTTTCCTTATCTCCTGTTAATATTGCAGTGTATACTTCCCTCTCTTTGAGTACTTGATTTAACTCGTTTTCTGTGTTGGTCAGTCCTCTACCATTCCTCATTGCCAAAGACACATAATCTGTAATGCCAAGTCGTTTGTCCTTTGAGATTGTCACCAGCTGATCCAGTCCTGTATCTAAGGCACTTGCATTACAGGTGCTGTGCACATTAAGTCGTGTGTTGGGGCTACCACCCCAAGATAAAGAGACCTGCCTGATTTTCTGTCGGGGTTGTCTCCCTTAGGAGAGCTGGCTTCACCATGTCTGTTCAGCCCTCCTTGCCCTGTGTTATGGGACACTCTTTGTCTGGCTCCTGAGCCGAGACCAATACGGCTTGGGGCACTCTTGGAGGACCAATACAGGGAATTCGCATTTACGAAAAATATTAAGTCGCACAAAATAAAGTTAACAGTGGGGCAGAGACGACGGGACAGAACATGCAGAGAAAGACCACACCTGATGTCTGGGAAAGCTTCTCAGAACGGAATGCTTTAAGAATAACAGTATAGGAGCGAAACATGAATGCTATTGGTCAGAAGGAAAATAGTTTCCACCCCAATACGTGTCTCAAGCTTCATTGGGCCAAGAAAGGACGCAAGTCGTACCACAATCGGCATTGGCCACTACAAATTGTGGTAGAGGATGAACACAAGGTATAGTGGGGGGGGGGGGGGGGGGGCACAAAAAAGATATTCAGAGCAAGACCGGGGGTACAAGGCGACGGTCTCTTCACACCAGGACCTTGTGTAGACGGAACACTTCATGTTCTGTCGGCCTAGAAGAGCTTTCTAGTGAACAATTGCGTTCACAGGGTTCGAAAATCTTGTAACATCTCCAGGGTGGAGATTACGGATTTCGACCCGAGTCAGTTTTTTCTGCAGAACGATTTCAGAGGGCAGAGGTGTGCACATCACTAAGCCAGAGTGAGTGGACATTGCCAATAGTTTAGCTAGGGAAAAACACAATTTTCCACCTCATGAAAACTCAGGGCAGTTTCTGACTGCTAACACAGTCGAGGCCATTACAGTACTGACGTTTACAGGTCCACATAGCGTCCATGCGGCGCCGTCATCATACACCACTGCTGACCACAGCTGTCGCCAGCAAAGCACAGTAAGTATAGCGTTTCTCAAGCGCTCAGTAAGAGAATCACTAACTTGTGTGTGAACTTCAGTTCTATTGAAGACTGGACTTGTGTTATGTATTTTCTTCTCATTATCTTGTATCTAGCCAAGTATTCTGGGTGTGTATTGATGGGTCTTAAAAGTCGAGGAAGGTACTGGTAAACATACCTAACTGTCCAGCTAAAGTAGTATAGATAGTAGGGCATATTGAAGTGTTCTGAGTGTAATATTTCGGAGAGTAAAATATTTTGTGATCATTGTATTGTAAGTTACGCTAGGGGTTGTTTTCTCATGTAGGACACTTTTGAAAGGTTGTTATGTGTTCATGTTTATCACATTTAATTTCATTCAGTTTGTGATTTCATTGTAAGAATCTTCCTAATTATAGCGGATTTTTCGGCATGACCAACAACACGCTTGAACCCAATGTGTATGGGGATTCAGTTAATTTAAGGTGTAAAATTCTAATTGCAAATTATCGAATTATGTATTTAACAATGTGATACTTTATTACCCACTTTTGCAAAGGTATATAAACACTAGGCCTGAAGCCACTTTATCTCTTTTGAGATTTTGAATGTGGAACCCATGTCAGTCAAAACAGTCATGATGTACTTGTGCAATAATGTGCTTAACTTAATATGAAACTGGACTGTGAATTAGAGCTGTTAGTACCATATGAAGATTAACTTGAATATGAAAGACAGTCAGTACCTAGATTCGTGGTGTGTAACCCACGTCAATCTGAACTGTCCTAACATAATGGTGCTATGATGTGTTGTTGTGAATAACATGACACAGTGAAGTAGGCTAATTTAGTACAGGCAACAGGCAACAGTTGTTTGTGTGTTCTAGAGTACAGACTACCCCTTCGTCACTGAAATATTTTGGGGCATATTTGATGGCTGTTATTCTGAAGTCTAATCATGACTTCATCCAGGGTATCCTTACCTTACAGGGTCTGGGTTCACAGGCACTGTAGTGCTGTCAGATCTCTCCATGCATGTCAAGTGGTAGGGGCAGGTCATAACAACCGGGAAAGTATGTTAGATAATGGTGACCTTGCCAGGATACATTTTTGGTTGGGAGATTAGACTGCCAGGATACGTTTTGGTTGAGAGATTGCAGATCAGGATGCATGTTTCATAGAAGGATCAGGCTGTTGAGATATTTTTCTGCATGGAAAAAAATTGTCAGAAAATGTTTGTGGTTGAAGAGAGACTGTCAAGGTCATTTTAGATTGAAAAATCAGACTGTCCATATAATTTCTGGCATAGCAGAAAATTGCCAGAATACCTTTGTGATTGATACGAGATTGCTAGGATACGTTTTTGGAAGAAGTTTCAGACTATCCAGATATTTTTGAGCAAAGTGAAATTGTTAGAATCAATGTAATTTAGTATTGGACACTATTAGAATGCGTGTCTGGCAAGGACATGAGGCTGCTAGAGGTCAATTTGAGGACTGAAAGTGGTATACTTAATGATTTGTACATAGGCTGTGTTATCTTGTTGAAGTTTGGAGTTGTAAGTGTTTGTTAGCGAATTTCAGTGTTACCAATGATACGTTTATGTTAATAAATGTCAGAGAGTGAGTAAAGTAGCTGCACTTATTTAGTGTGGCATTATCTAGTTGGAAGTTAGGGGTTCAGTAACTTTGTTAGATCTGGAAGTGCAATTTAGTGTTAAATGTGTGACTTCATTTGTAACTAGATTCATTTAAAAAAAAAGTTTTGAATTCAATTACAGTCAATCGTTAGGTACACTTAATAATTTTATTTTGTCTTTTGCTGACATACAGGTTTCGTCGCATCGTTGTTGGTGTGTTGGATTCTGTTCCAAAGATCGTTGAAAAATTTCTTGTATTGAAGTGGGGGAAAGTGTGCACTGTTGTTGTTGTTGTTGTGGTCTTCAGTCCTGAGACTGGTTTGATACAGCTCTCCATGCTACTCTATCCTGTGCAAGCTTCTTCATCTCCCAGTACCTACTGCAACCTACATCCTTCTGAATCTGCTTAGTGTATTCATCTCTTGGTCTCCCTCTACGATTTTTACCCTCCACGCTGCCCTCCAATGCTAAATTTGTGACTCCTGATGCCTCAAAACATGTCCTACCAACCGATCCCTTCTTCTGGTCAAGTTGTGCCACAAACTTCTCTTCTCCCCAATCCTATTCAATACCTCCTCATTAGTTACGTGATCTACCCACCTTATCTTCAGCATTCTTCTGTAGCACCACATTTCGAAAGCTGCTATTCTCTTCTTGTCCAAACTAGTTATCGTCCATGTTTCACTTCCATACATGGCTACACTCCATACAAATACTTTCAGAAACGACTTCCTGACACTTAAATCTATACTCGACGTTAACAAATTTCTCTTCTTCAGAAACGATTTCCTTGCCATTGCCGGTCTACATTTTATATCCTCTCTACTTCGACCATCGTCAGTTATTTTACTCCCTAAATAGCAAAACTCCTTTACTACTTTAAGTGTCTCATTTCCTAATCTAATTCCCTCAGCATCACCCGATTTAATTTGACTACATTCCATTATCCTCGTTTTGCTTTTGTTGATGTTCATCTTATATCCTCCCTTCAAGACACCATCCATTCCGTTCAACTGCTCTTTCAAGTCCTTTGCTGTCTCTGACAGAATTAGAATGTCATCGGCGAACCTCAAAGTTTTTACTTCTTCTCCATGAATTTTAATACCTACTCCGAATTTTTCTTTTGTATCCTTTACTGCTTGCTCAATATAGAGATTGAATAACATCGGGAAGAGGCTACAACCCTGTCTCACTCCCTTCCCAACCACTGCTTCCCTTTCATGCACTGTAAACTAGATTTCGTATAGGACTATATATGTTGTTTTGGAAGTGTGTTAGGTCATATAATTGCATGTTAACGCGAAGTCAGGCGCGGAAACAACGCGAAGTTCAGAGTGCGTCCGAAAGATCGAAAATGATGGAAGAATATACGACAGACCAAAACCAGGTGGTAAACAGGGTGGAAGGGATGGAGCGTGTGTCACAGGCAGAACGTAGCAGCCACAGTGTCATGTCATGAACGTCACGAAAGTGAGATAAGTTCAAGGCACTGACATCAAGGAATTGTTGATGAAAATGGTGCAGAGGCAGATCAACACAGTGACTTAATGTCAGATGATGCTAGGGTGGACTATCTCGAGCCGAATGTAGCCGTAAGAGACCAATTGTCACGTGATAGGACAAAAAGAATGAGTGTCAGTGCACCTGCACTTCATTCACAGATTAAAGAATCGGTACAGGAGAGACAGGAAAGGGAAAAGTTGAATCAAATGGCTACTGGTAAAGATCCAAATGTATCTAAGAGTATGTTCAAAATGTTGCAATATCTGATTCAACAATGTAAACAAACGAATGCGTGCATGCAGAAGCTAAGTTTAGAAATGTGTTCAAATTTGGAGAAATCCTGTCAAATATACAGAATCCAAGTGCAGAAACACCTTCGAACATACAGAATCTAGGAGAACAGACGAACAAAGTCGTACGAGAGTTAGAACAAGAGCAAGATCAGATTCGAAAGGAGGCACAAGAATCACGAGAGGTTATCGAAGCTCTCAGGTCACAGATAGATGCGCACAGCTATTGACGAGGTACAGAATGATATGACAAAGTTAAGTGACGAAATACCAGAGTGTCAAAGAGATTAAGCAGCAGTTCGATCTCATTACGATAAATACATCTCGAAAAGCACAGCGGATCATTGAAGAGACAACAGTTCAAAGAAGGATTACCAAAGCAGCGCTAAAGTGATTCGATAATCGTATTTAGAAGATCAAATCGCAAACCAAGAAGCAGTTCCGAAAACTGAGATCCGAATTATTGAAAAGTATCGAAAGCCGTGATGACAACGACGCAGTGCGCTCAGAGTCAATTACGACGTCTGCGTCCACGGTAAATACAAATAGGACACTATGAAGGTCGCAGGAAGGTTATCCAAAGCAGCTAAAGAGACACAAAATGATCGCGACAACGTACAAAGACGCGCATGTAGCGGAATATCTGGATGCAGAAATGAGCAATGTAACAAAAATGGCGAAAAAAATGAACATTTAGATGCACACAATGGGTACAAATAGGTTCCAAATGAACGTAGCAAGTGAACAGAGACAGAGCATACCCAATGTAGAGACGGTATTACGTGCAGCACATAAAAATCCAATACTCCAGGTGCAGAGTGTGACGTACGCTGATCAGCATTTAAGAGGACAGTGTGCCGTACCGCAACATGTCACTCAGGTTCTAGCAACTTCTTATGCAGAACAGTACAGGCCATACCAAAATCCGATGCCACTGGCAAGAATGGACATAGATCCTGTAATCGAAAGTTTGTGCCAAAGTAGAATACCAGTTATAATGACGGAGAATGTAGGTCATAGGACTCAACTTGAGACAAATACACTCCTGGAAATGGAAAAAAGAACACATTGACACCGGTGTGTCAGACCCACCATACTTGCTCCGGACACTGCGAGAGGGCTGTACAAGCAATGGTCACACGCACGGCACAGCGGACACACCAGGAACCGCGGTGTTGGCCGTCGAATGGCGCTAGCTGCGCAGCATTTGTGCGCCGCCACCGTCAGTGTCAGCCAGTTTGCCGTGGCATACGGAGCTCCATCGCAGTCTTTAACACTGGTAGCATGCCGCGACAGCGTGGACGTGAACCGTATGTGCAGTTGACGGACTTTGAGCGAGGGCGTATAGTGGGCATGCGGGAGGCCGGGTGGACGTACCGCCGAATTGCTCAACACGTGGGGCGTGAGGTCTCCACAGTACATCGATGTTGTCGCCAGTGGTCGGCGGAAGGTGCACGTGCCCGTCGACCAGGGACCGGACCGCAGCGACGCACGGATGCACGCCAAGACCGTAGGATCCTACGCAGTGCCGTAGGGGACCGCACCGCCACTTCCCAGCAAATTAGGGACACTGTTGCTCCTGGGGTATCGGCGAGGACCATTCGCAACCGTCTCCATGAAGCTGGGCTACGGTCCCGCACACCGTTAGGCCGTCTTCCGCTCACGCCCCAACATCGTGCAGCCCGCCTCCAGTGGTGTCGCGACAGGCGTGAATGGAGGGACGAATGGAGACGTGTCGTCTTCGGCGATGAGAGTCGCTTCTGCCTTGGTGCCAATGATGGTCGTATGCGTGTTTGGCGCCGTGCAGGTGAGCGCCACAATCAGGACTGCATACGACCGAGGCACACAGGGCCAACACCCGGCATCATGGTGTGGGGAGCGATCTCCTACACTGGCCGTACACCACTGGTGATCGTCGAGGGGACACTGAATAGTGCACGGTACATCCAAACCGTCATCGAACCCATCGTTCTACCATTCCTAGACCGGCAAGGGAACTTGCTGTTCCAACAGGACAATGCACGTCCGCATGTATCCCGTGCCACCCAACGTGCTCTAGAAGGTGTAAGTCAACTACCCTGGCCAGCAAGATCTCCGGATCTGTCCCCCATTGAGCATGTTTGGGACTGGATGAAGCGTCGTCTCACGTGGTCTGCACGTCCAGCACGAACGCTGGTCCAACTGAGGCGCCAGGTGGAAATGGCATGGCAAGCTGTTCCACAGGACTACATCCAGCATCTCTACGATCGTCTCCATGGGAGAATAGCAGCCTGCATTGCTGCGAAAGGTGGATATACACTGTACTAGTGCCGACATTGTGCATGCTCTGTTGCCTGCGTCTATGTGCCTGTGGTTCTGTCAGTGTGATCATGTGATGTATCTGACCCCAGGAATGTGTCAATAAAGTTTCCCCTTCCTGGGACAATGAATTCACGGTGTTCTTATTTCAATTCCAGGAGTGTATTTTCGCGCCAGTACGAAGATTTGATATAGATTTACTTGAGAGAGGAAATGTGTAAAACCCAATGACGGTATAGAGCACAAACTAATTTGACAGAGGTATGATTGGAGGGAAGGGTGGCAGAGAACAAACACTGTATGGTGCATATATAAAATTTAGCAATGACAGTTCCTCACAGTAAGGAAATTTCAACACTACAGAGAAGATGGAAATTCCTTACATCCACGAACGTTTATAATCAATTTCAGATCGGTTTACCTGAACATTGGCCACTATCTTACAAACTAGAGTTGATCTGTGCACATATGGACGGAGCAATTGCAGAAACAATACAGAAAATAGCTCAAACGTGTAATTCGTATGAGGAGTTCAAGTTATCACTTCTGTCATGATACTGGTCACCTGAAGCACAAAACGGCATTAAATATGAGTTGCTTCAGAAGACAATGTGCAAAAGTTCGAAAGAGAAGAATCCAGTTACGTTCTTTGAGAACATGGTCAAGAAGAACCAATGCTCAGACAATCATTACAGTGACGAAGAATTTATACGATTGTGCATACCCATTAAGGTATCAGCAGTCACTAGTGGGTAGAGCAGGAGATAATGTGCAAGCCTTTAAAGGAATTCTTCGTGAATTAGACTTTATATTCAGTGAAGATTACGCACGAAAACGTCGAAATCAGCAGGACAACAGCAGTGATAGGTAGAGGTCACGAAACGGAAACAATGGCAGTGGTAATGGGTATAGACAGAACTAACGACGCAATAATGGACGTAATCAAGGATATGGGAATTCAGGTTGGAATAATAATGGCAACAACAGTCGCTTTTTCCGAAATAACTATAATAACAGGAATGGGAATTGGCGAAATGTTGAAAATAGACCAAATTGGTTTCACCAAAAAAATCAGAATTACTCGAATTCGGGATATGTAGAATCCGAGTACATCTAATGCTCAGAAGAAAAACGAACAACCTTAGGTTGTGACTGGGCCACCTAACCCAGCGAAACGTAAGAGTTGAGTAGTTGTAGAAGTGGGGTACCAAGAGGATAACATTCGACCCACAGACGACTGTATAATTAACAACAAACAGATTAATAAACATGTATGTGATTCAGGGAAGAGGAATCAGTAATAGAGACCGATCAAATAGGATCGGAAATACAAATTACGGGTTGGGACACGATTGACTGGAACTGAACTCATTATGAGGCAGACGTCCCACCAATCGGAGTAACACTTATGGGAGGAAGATGAAACATTACATTGCTTATATCAAATGTTTAACACAGAGTGTAGAAGTGAGTCAGAACGATAACGTGCCATCGAGAAAAACCCCAGTTGGGCTACTGCTGGGTAGCAAAGTAGATGTTTATAATTCGGATAACTTTGACGCGTTTGTACAAGCATGTAGGGAAGAGTTTGGCGAAATCAGACCAGCGAAGACTGGGAAATCCATCCATAATATAGGAGAGGAAGTGAATGGCGTAGCTCCACCACAAAGCTTGGCGACTGAGAGTACACAAATCAGTAGGCTCGAATATGATTCGATTGAGGATGCACTCATGATAGAGAGTGATCGAAGTGTACCACTCGAGATACACCCAATAATTAGGGCGCAAGTGAGAGATACAATGATCAGTGCAGTCATTGACAGTGGAAGTGAAATGACAGCCATTTCAGAACAGCTGTTTAATCAATATAACACTGAAAATGAACTGCCAATATTCAAAACACGAAAAGTCAGTCATAAGATCAATTATAGGTCATTCTATTGACGTCACACAGCAGACTAGGATAGCATTTACGTGTCAAGGACACACTATAGAGACTAATTTTGTAATCGTGCCAAAATTATCAATAGAGATGATGCTTGGGGCCGATTTCTTGAATCAACAACAAGCAATTTTGGGCAAGGAAGAAGGGAGCATAACATTAGGAGATGTTACTCTTTTTCTTTGAAGAGAAGCTTGAACAGCGAATTGAGGGAGATAGGTCAGAAGATATACATCCACGATACGAGTGGACATAGGAACCAAAGATGATACATGCAGGGTTACTATACGACATTCATCAGGAAACAGATATTACAGGAAATAACTAATATTTCTCAATATGATAAGAAAGAGTGAGGAAGTATACTGTGTAGCAATGCAGAGGTATTTTTACCAAAGACAGGTGCAATTAAGCATTTTCAATACCGCTTTGAGGTAAAAGAACACAAACCGGTTAGGGTTCAACCTCACACCATACCGTTGTGTTATGGGCGTGACGTGTTTCTCTAACTACCCAACATGATGGAAGATGGGGATAATTGAACCCACATCATCAACCTACGATAGTCCTGTAAGGATTGTAGATAAGAAAGGTGGTAGTATTCGTCTTGTACTACATTCGAGATAGATCAATACAATAATTGTTAATGAAACAGATCAACCAGAAATGTTAGAGGTATTACTTCAGTAATTTTATGGGGCAAAGATATTTGCATCCCTTGATCTAAGATCGAGCTTTTGGCAAACTGAGTTAGCACCAGAATGTAGGAAGTATACAGCCTTTATAGCATTTGGGCTCTGCTACCAGTTCAAAAGATTACCATTTGGGCTTAACATATTGTCTGCAGCTTTTATAGAGGGATCAGGAACAATTTTAAATAAGGAATCACAAGAAAAAATGACATGTTATGTAGGTAACATATTAATTGCAGTACAATCATGGGAACAACACAATTAAGGTTTAGGAAAACTACTCCAAACATTAAGAGACTGTGGTGTTAGAGTAAATGTTGCACAATCCACATTTGGGAAAAAGCAGACAGAGTTCTTGGGTCATATAGTTTCAGCAGAAGGGATAGAACCAGATCCAAATCAATTGAAAGCAGAATGAGATTTCCACTCTGCAGTGGAGTGTGCGCTGATATAAAACTTCCTGGCAGATTAAAACTGTGCGCCGGACCGAGACTCGAACTCAGGACCTTTGCCTTTTGCGGGCAAGTGCTCTACCATCTGAGCTACTGAAGAACGACTCAGGCCCTGTCGACTCTGGGTCCAGCAAACAGTTTTAACCTGCCTGGAAGTTTCATATCAGCGCACACTCCGCTGCAGAGTGAAAATCTCATCCTCGAAACATCCCCCAGGCTGTGGCTAAGCCATGTCTCCGCAATATCCTTTCTCCCAGGAGTGCTAGTTCTGCAAGGTTCGCAGGAGAGCTTCTGTGAAGTTCGAAAACACAGAAGCTCTCCTGCGAACCTTTCAGAACTAGCACTCCTGGGAGAAAGGATATTGCGGAGACATGGCTTAGCCACAGCCTGGGGGATGTTTCCAGAATGAGATTTTCACTCTGCAGCGGAGTGTGCGCTGATATGAAACTTCCAGGCAGGTTAAAACTGTTTGCTGGACCGAGAGTCGAACTCGAACCTTTGCCTTTCGTGGGCAAGTGCTCTACCATCTGAGCTACTCAAGCACGACTCACACCCCGTCCTCACAGCTTTACTTCCGGCAGTACCTCGTCTCCTACTTTCCAAACTTCATTTCTTCCAGAAGTACTATTTCTGTAAGGTTCGCAGGAGCGCTTCTTTGAAGTTTGGAAAGTAGGTGACGAGATTAGGACAACACAACACCCAGTCCCCGAGCGGAGAAAATTTCTGACCCAGCCAGCAATTGAACCCAGGCCCTTACGATTGACATTCTGTCTAGCTGACTGACCCCTCTGTTACCGGGGGCGGACAGTAAAGACATGTGAAAATGGCAAACAGGGGAGAGAACACAGGGCAAGACCATTTTCTATTTTCTTAGCATGAGATTAACAAGGTAGAAGAATAAAAATATACTAAATGCGTGTACATACTAATGAAATGCAAAGTACATCGCCATTTCCCTTTACTATATTTCTCTCAAAACATGAGGATACTTAGGTAAAATTAAGAAACAATGATATATTCGAATTTAAATTTGTAAAGCAAAAGGGATTTCACCAGAAGTACTGTGAGATAAGTTAGAAGCCCATTGTGAAGTTTTGAGGGCAACTACAAAAACTGTTAGTAGTTTATCATAGGTTAAAAGAGAAATTTTTTTAACACAAATGGACATCAAGGACCACAGCATGAAGCCACAAGTCGACGACAATCCAAGGAGTCAGCCTGAATGTCAAGATCCAGATGAGGTGACAGTATGGCAATGAGAGTGGAAGGCAGAGTGAGGGTAGTGGCGTTAGACAATACAACTCTAACTACTTTGACAGCAGATAATAGTAAAGAACACTCCAAAACAACTTTCCTGAAATGTTCATCAACGAAAATGGAATGAGACGACAGGCAGATTCTGGTATGGGAAATGCAATATGCTGTTCAATGAGGTAGTCCAAAACTACAGCAGTTACTAAGAATTTCATCACCACGATAAGAGGCGTAGCTTAAAGTGGGAGTGCTACTGCAGAATCAGCATTTGCAGAAACACCAAGGTAGTTCAAATCCATAACACATATTTGACATAAAAGTAAAAAGGACTGCTGGAAGTACATTGTGAGGCAAACACAGTAACCATGTATTACATTATTCAATGATTCACATAAAATATTGTTGGGAAACTATAATGAAGATTCCTAAACTTCCTATTTACCTTATCCAAGCAACCCCCCCCCCCCAAAAAAAAAACTCAAGCAAGAAGAGCAGAAGAAGCATAAAATATAGGAGAGTCATTGTTGAAGACAAGGAAGTAAGAAGAAGGAAGAATATACCTTCCCACATCCCATCCTTAGATAATCGCTACTATCAAATCAGGTAACATACCACCTGTAAATGAGTAGCTGGAGGTCAAATCTACTTTATTTGTCGACAATCTCATCTAAGGAAGATGAGTATAGCAGCATCGGAAGATCAATAATACCACTACATGGAGCAGCCAAGAATATGACACAACCACATATCAACAAGTCGTGTACCATATACATGACCTTGAATGGAGTTGATCTAATTTTTGGACTTAACAGTCAGGAGACTGTAACTGCAATGCCACAGTCTCTCATATCACTCACTCTATGCCTATTCCCAATTTCTTTATCTACAAGACACTGCACCTCAGCCAAGGAAGATTGCAATGTTAACATGGAAAAAATGGACAGTTATATACAAACTTTGTACAAAATATTTTCTTGCTGTGTTAACAAAGAAAAATCCAAGGGATATATTGAGTAAATTATTTTTAAATGAACGATATGATGAAAACTAGTGGATTTATGAAGGTATAAAAATAAATATGGGTGTCCCTCTCATGAACAGATTGAATATTTTGAATTGATGTATATGTGTGTAGATTCGATTGTTCTGCTTATATGTGTGTATTACTATTTTAAATTTTTTTAATGTTACATTCATTTTTACATTTTTGTTAAAGACGTATTTCCACAGGTATATATATATGTGTGTACTAATGTTTTTGCATAGTTACAGAGTTACAAATACTGAGTTAAAGTTATTTTTCTACAGGTTAAGTAAAGTAGCACGTGTTTGTGTGTTTCTATTCGAGATACATCATCCATATTCAGGATATTAATTTATGATAATCTTCAAGAGAAAAGAATTTTGACATGATTTTAGATGGCATGCAAATAATAATATTAAACTATTAGAGAATTAATGATAATTTAAATTATATAGACTGGTTGAGAAATTGTAGTTCAAGTAATTATTTGAAGAAAGTTCCCTCATCTTCAACCATTTCCATCTTCACACTTAGGGTATATTATTAATAAGGAAAAGTATTAAATGTAACTCAAACCATACATAATTTTTGGTATTTACCAACATTAATTTTCAAAATGATAGATAAAGACCAACAATAGAGAATTGTTGAGTTAATTAATACTAATTTTCAGTATGGAATAATAGAATGAGCATCTATAAAAAAATTTTAGAACTGAAACATTTACAATATATGTATCCATACATATTTACATCCACTGTTACTGATGTACTTTTTTATAAGAATAGTCTGAAAAGCAGAACAATATATACCCCTTGCAGGGATTCAATGTTTACATGTTTACAAAAGAATTTTTTTCATAATTTTGCGCGATGTTAATCAAAGCCACAAACATTGATTCATCCCCACACAAAATTAACTCAGAAGGGTAAGGATATGTAAGGTGGCGGTATAATTTTGCCCCTTAACATACCATTTTAAATATAGAAACGTAATCTACTCATCAAGCTGAGTAGTTTGACACCATGCATGCCCTGCTTGAAGTAATGTGATACTAATTTGCATAGTACGGAGAGTAATCTTTCATACGTGGCCAACATGAACTAGGTACTAGCAACCATTTTCTACTTTGCATGTTAACAGTCACATAGTATCAGAATCACTTTGAACTGAAGTGGATACAGGGAGTTCCCTGCCGTCGAGAGAAGTAGAACAAGGAATGCATTTCGAGAGTGGCCATAAAACAGCCGAAACTTCGCGGTGGGGAGGCAGACACTATTAGCTAACAATAAGCCGTTAAGCGAGCTTCTGTGACTCACACCTGCGTGGAACGGAAAGAAACATCTTAGCACAGCAGGGGTCCACGTTGCTGCTCTTAGAGGACCAATACATGGAATTTTCATTTACGAAAAATGGTAAGTCACACAAAATAATATTAACAGCGGGACAGAGAAGATCGGGTAGAACACACATAAAAAGAGCACGCCTGATACCTGGGGAAGCTCCTCAGAAAGGAATGCTTTCAGAATCACACTGGGAAGTCCTTGACAAGCACGAAAAATCTTGTCGCTGTGTTTCTTTTTTTCAGGCCAGAGTGGAAAGCACAGCGATTTTTAACATTACTCGCTTATCAGGTGATGAAGGCGTGGAGAGCATGAGGGTGACTTGGACAGCTCGTGTATGGGCGGAGTCTGAGAGTATAAGAGAAACATGAGTGCTATAGGTCAGTTTCCACCCCAATACGTTTCTCAAGCTTCATTGGGCCAAGAAAGGACGCAAGTCGTACTACAATCAGCATTGGCCACTACAAATTGTGGTAGGGGATGAACACAAGGTACAGAGGGGAACAAAAAGATATACAGAGCGGGGCCGTGTGTAGAAGGGGGAGGTCTCTTCAGACCAGGGCCGTGTATAGACGGAATACTTCATGTTCTGTCGGCCTAGAAGAGCTTTCTAGTGAACAATTGCGTTCACAGGGTTCGAAAATCTTGTTACATCTCCAGAGTGGAGATTACGGATTTCGACTCGAGTCAGCTTTTCCTGCAGAAGAATTACAGAGGTCACAGGTGTACACATCACTAAGCCAGAGTGAGTGAACATTGCCAATAGTTTAGCTAGGGAAAAATACAGTTTTCCGCCTCATCAAAACTGAGGGCAGTTTCCGACTGCCAACACAGTCAAAGCCAGAATAGTATTGAGGGTTACGTGTCTCCACAGTGTCCATGCGGCGCTTTCATCACACGCCACTGCTGACCACAGCTGCCGCCAGAAAAGCACAGTAAATATCGCGTTTCTCAAGCGCTCCGTCAGAGAATCACTAACTCGTGTGTGAACTTCAGTTCTATTGAAGACTGGACTTGTGTTATGTATTTTCTTCTCATTCCCTTGTATCTAGCCAAGTATTGTGTGTGTGTATTGATAGGTCTTAAAAGTCGAGAAAGGTACTGGTAAACATACATAAATGTCCAGCTAAAATAGTATAGACAATAGGGCATATTGAAGTGTTCTGAGTGTAATATTTCGGAGGGTAAAATTTTTTTTGCGATCATTGTATTGTAAGTTACGCTAGGGGTTGTTTTCTCATGTAGGAACGCTTTCGAAATGTTGTCATGTGTTGATGTTTATCACCATTAATTTCATTCAGTTTATGAATCCATTGTAAGGATTTTCGTAATTATAGAGGATTTTACAATGCCACCAACTACACACCTGAACCCAATGTGTATGGAGCTTCTGTAATAAAAAGATTTAATACAGGTAATAGTTGTTTGTGTGTCCTAGAACAGAGGCTACCCCCCTTCCTCACTGAAATTTTTAGGACATATCTGATGGCTGTTATTCTGAAGTCTAATTGTGACTTCATCCGGGATCTTCTTACCTTGCAGAGCCTGGGTTCACAGGCCATTTAGTGCTGTCAGATATCTCCATGCGTGGCAAGTGGTAAGGACAGGTCATAACAACCGGGGGTGGGTAAGGTGGTATGTTAGTGTACAAAGGACGTCCGAGACACTTTCAAAAATACACTCTAGATGCTATGACCTACTTAAGAAAATATGTGTGAACTTATTTCTTCATAACATTCACATGCAACTCCTCGTTGCCAGAAATCGAAGAACAACAAAGATACGGACAAACCCCCAACTGTGCCAAACGGATTCATTTGCCAAAACATTACTGTATGGTGACATCCGTACCTATTGTACGTGGAACACAACAAGAAAAATATTTTGATGACGAAAGCAAGGAATTCCAGTAAATCTTCCAGAGATCATGGAAACTGGCGTGCTAGGCCTAGTGTGCATCATACATCCGAACAACGCCGAATGTTCCAATCTCCGTATGTTGCTACACGAAATGCGGGGACCTCCAATTTTCGCAGATCTCAAGACTGTTGACAGTTACCTATGCCAGACCTACAGAGAAGCATGCTAGCGCTTAGGACTACTGTAAAATGACAACTACTGGAGATTAACACTGCAAGAAGCATCACTTACAGCCTCAACTGTGCAAATGAGAATCTCTTTCGGCATAATTCTAACAACATGTAACCAATCGAATCCAACATAGCTATGGAATTCCTTCAAAAGAATATACTACACCAGATCTGAAAATCTCATCCTGAACTGACCATCGAATTCAACGACGTTATCTCCAATGAAACACTCATTTGCTTATAAGATAAATGTTTCGCAATAAACAACTGTATCTTAGTACAACTTGGGACGCAAGCAGCACGACAAGATGCTCAAAAAAGCAACATCAATGAAATACTTCAGTACATTGCTCACAACAAACCACTCTTCAATGACACTCATAACTAAATTTACAACATTTCATTTACCAGATGGACAACAACACTGGCGAAATTATTTACTTGGACGCACCTGGCAACACCAGAGAAACTTTTCTAATAAATCTATTGCTATGTAATTTCTTAGACTTTCCCGGCGATTGTGCGACATCTCGTTGAATCGGGTGTACTGCCGGTGGTGTGCGCTTTTATAACACAGTATTACGACGTCACAAAATCGCCGGGAAAGCATAAGAAATTATATCGCAAGACTCTACGGGGAGGAAATGTGCAAGAAGATGAAGTTACTGGACAAGTTACAACAGCGCAAAGAGAGGATGGTGAGCTCTCTCAGTGTCCTACTTACGTGCAGAGAAGAAGATGTGGTACCTGTTTGTACCAAAATTAAGCACCATATAACATCTAAGGCTGCTAACAGAATGAAGCATCGCGCCAATATGGCCCTGGTAAGGGAAAGGATCCGTGATATGCGGCATAGACTGTACGTCACCTCCAGGGATCTGCTTCGACTACAACTGGACTTGGCAATCAACTTAGCACCAGAGGACCGGAACAGGATGGACGGTACGTCATTGTCGCTGGTGCCATGCATTAAACACAAAGCACATGAATTAAAAAGTGCAACAGGCACAGAATACTCACAAGGTGGTAAATTTGAGTGGTCGCCCATTAGAAGATGCCACCTTAAAAGTACTCAGAATGGGCCTCAACTTTGCAGTCACTCCTAGAGACCTGCCAATCTCCAACTTCATCAGCTCTGTGGAGCAAGTGGTCAACACACTACCATCAAGTGTTGCAAAAGACATTCAGAGAGAAATGTACAGGATGCTCACCAGAGCAAGACCACCCAAAAGAAACATTTCAAGAGATGAGAGGATGGCCCTCAAGAGTTATCCGGAAGATGAAAGTGTAGTGGTGTCACCGGCAGACAGGAGGAAGTCTACTGTCGTACTGTTGAAGACCGACTGTGACCAGAAGATCAGTCAGCTTTTAGAGGAACCTGCTTACAGTCCACTAGAGAATGACCCCGCTGATAGAGTGGACAGGAAAACCAGAGCTCTGCTCAAAGAAACAGGATGGCCTGAGAAGGTTGTCAAGCAACTGAAAGCTAAGGCACCAGTACCACCGAGATTATGTGGATTGCCCAAGGTCAATAAAGAGGGTATACCATTGCGTTCTATCATAAATAATATTGATGTAGCCACCTATCCTACAGCCACCCACTTTAAGAAGATGTTAGCACTGTATGTGGGAAAGTGCGTCCACCACACCTGCAACTCATCAGACTTCGTGGAACGTCTCAAAAACCTATGAATCTCTGACAAAGACATCTTGGTCAGCTACGATGTTGTGTCTCTGTTCACTAGGATGTCACTTCTGGACATACTCGATTTAATCAGTGAAAAAATTTGGTGGAGCTGTGTTGGACATTTTCAAGCATATCTTAACGTCGACCTACTTCCTATGTGGAGTCAATTTTATGAACAGACTGAAAGAATGGCGATGGGTACCCCCTATCTCCGATAGTGACAAATCTGTTTATGGAGAGATTCGAGGATGAGGCACTTACGACCGCTGCCTACAAGCTGACCTGTTTCTTTAGGTACGTTGATGACACGTTGGTCATCTGGTCGGGAAAAACTGCACGAGTCTCTTAACTGTCTGAACTCGAGACAACCCAGCATTAAGTTCCCAACTGAACTAGGGAATAATGGTCAACTTCCTTTCCTGGATGTCCTGGTGAAAAGGAAGACAGACGGAACATTAGACCATAGGCCATAGTTGAGCCGTAGTCAAGTTAGCTTTGAAAAGCGCGTCGCAGCGCTTAGCGTGAAGCAGTCGCCCTCCGTTTTCTGGGGGTGGCGCCGTTGTCGCAATTGAAGGCTTCGGTGTCTCGCTCTAGCGGGAAAGGGGAAAAGTGGGCTGTTTGCGTGGGTTTAAGAAGTGGCTGTATGGGCTCTCGGGGAGAGTTGGCAGTCGGGGCATCAAGAAGCGACTTCTCTGCCGGTGCTAGGGGGACAGCACGCAGACCGCGGCATCGGCGTAAGCGACGCGAGCAGCGGCTCCGTGGTATGGGGCGTTAACTGCTCGTCACGAAAGGAATCTTTCTGAGCGTGGGTCCGCGAGAGGTCTAATTTACAGTTTGGCTGTATGCTGTCGACTGGCGAGGAGGTTCTGAAAATCGGCGCGCCTTCCTGAGTCCGTTGAAACGGCTGGCAGCGGGCGGCTCGGCAGAGCATTTGGAGGTGCTGCGTTGGTTCAGTCCTGGGAGTCGTAACGCACCAGAAGTTAAGTATTGATTGTCAACAGATTTTATGAAGTTCAATTGAATTCAATTTACTTATTCTTGTTAATTATACCATCCGTATATTTTGGGGGTTTCCCGCCATTCATTCTCGTCTGCCCACCCGCGGGAAGGTGGTAATCTTAGAATGGTTGGTCCGTTTGTCCCCTTTTGAGGACGAAAGGAGGGGGGGAATCAGAGTAAATCTGTGGTTCGGATTGCTTCTTCGCCTCGCAGCCTCCATACGGGTTTATTCGACAGTTAGCCTCTGCCATGTCTGTGAAAGTCTAAGGCACCAATGGCTGTACTGTTTACAATGCAAGGCACTAAGACCTGATCCATTCTCTCGCCTGCCGTAACTAGTATTACTAGAGTCACTCAAAGAAATAAGATAAATTCCTTTTGCCTCGTGGTAAGAACTAGTCAAATGCATAACGAATTCCCGCTCATCTGGAAGCTTTGACTCATATAAATTTGTGTTTATGTACATTTGGTTATAATCAAGCAAGGTTGTTAATGTACGTCGTACGGGATTTTTAGTATTGTTTCTAGTCAGCAAAAACTGTTGTGTGTTTTTCCAATTCAATCACTTTTAAGGCTTTTACTCAACGTGTTTATGTGTTTTATATAGGTAGTTGGTTATTAGAGTGTTTTCTTGCCTTGCAATTTCAATACAAGTAGAAATTGTTGCCTTGAAAGCAGAATGTCGTAAAGGTTCGCAAGTCCTACCTTTCGAGCGTGTATGTTTGCCGTAAGTTAACTGGCAGAAATTTGTAAATTTTTTTTTAATATATTTTGGAAATGTTGATGTTATTAACTGTGAGTACCCCCCCCCCTCCCACCCCCCGTGTGCATGGTTAATGCGTTTTGGTTTTTCTATTTTGAGTACTTTTGCAAACGGGATTGTCTTTATATGTTGCCGACAAGTTAAATTCTGCGCCATTTATTGAGCCTGAGTGAGGTTGTTGTGGGGGGCCGTAGCTACGGCTGTTGTAACGAAATGGGAAATTTGCCTGCCCAAAAGTGAAGCCATATATTCAAATTGTATTCATTTATGAATGGAGTGAAATTCACCTGTAATTTAGCTGAGCCTGAAATTTTATACTGCGTCGCGTTGTATACGTTAAATTGCTTGCCTGTACTTGCCTTTTTATGGCGTAAAATTTTTTATAATAATTTAATAATTTAAAAGTCCTTTCCTATCGTAAATTGTGACTTATTCGTTAAATGATTGTTGTTTTTTTAAATATCGTTAAGTCTTGCACCAAATTTGAATAAAGAGTGTTACTGAAAATTGTGCGTAATTTCATCAGTTATTCCATGGCATCTACTTCGACTTTACATTTTGTGCATTAATTGTGATTAATAACGTTTGGTGAACCAGTAGTAATTTTACGGTTCATTACTGGTAGCAGAGCGTGGTTACGATCCACGGACCTCTGGGTTATGGCCCAGATTTCCAACGTAGGTTTTTATTCTCTAATAGTAGTGTGATTATAACAGCGAGATTCTTAAACAATTTATAGCATTAGCACAATTCTCACAAACTGAAGAAATAATATGCATGCGTCCCCTATACAACATTCTTTAAAATGTTACAAGTTGAAATTGTCGGTCTAGTAAAAGTCCCCTTTAAGAAAGAACACCACTTAGATTTCACTGTCGCCAGTCTGAAAGGTATCTTACAAAGAACTGTAGTTGATTCGTCACATTATATTTTTTAATTTTATTCCATACTCATCATTCTACTGGTCATTATGCGTAAATCGTAATATCTGAATGCCTTTAGAAAGGTTATTGACCAAGATCAAAACTGATAATATGAAAACTGCAAGAAAACTAAATAAACCTACCCATGGCAGAAAATGATTGGCACTGATGACTTAGGTGATTAAGTAGCTTACGAATTACACCAGTAATACTACTGTTTTCCTCAGGATAGGAGCAGTTAACGTAGCTACAAGTATGACATAGCAAAAACATCTTTCTTACATAATTTTATTTAAACTACGAAGGTTGATGTAAAACATTGTTGAATAACTATGAACTATTGTATTATGAAATCTGATATTGATAGTTCTGGGTAAAGCAAATTGGAAAGTGGCTAGTCGCGAAGTGCTAAACTGGGTTAACCCATCTGAAAACAGAAATTTAGCCTGTTTTAATTTGCATTACAATATATTCGTGAGTGAATTACTTACTAAAGAGATGGTGAGGCCATCGTCTTAATGATTTGGAATTCAACAGATATAAATGAAAGGCGCATTTCAAGCTTCGCAGTGCTACATTGTAACGTTTATTTTGGAAATCCATTTTTTAGAGTCAGAGCAGCTGACGGAAGGGCCGGTGCTACCATGTTCCGTCATCCTTCCTGTCTTTCAGTGGACACTGTCTGACGATGAGCTGTGATTATCAGAGAGGTCGGCTGCAAGATGGACGCTGCGCTACGCGTGTTGCCGGTGTGCCGTGAGAAGGGTGCTCCGCCTGCATTTTGGTGGTGCTGTCGCTGCTGCTCCTCTCCTTTCTTTCAGCCGGAGATCCGTGACCCCGTCGCTCAGCTGCTGTCCAGTTGTCTCAGCAGAGTGTAGTACGAGTAGGACGCCTTCATCAGCTGCAACACAGCACAACGGCACAGGTCACGCAAGGCAGCAAGTTTATACTTGTCGGTCGCACCACTACAGTACAGTCTCATGCTGGTGGACAGAACTATCACTGTATGCGGTGTGTAAGAAACAACGTTTACAAAATTGTAGGTTGTTTAGAGAAAACAAAAGAAAACGCTGTTTTTCGTGTGACAAAAATGTCTCAAGTTCCTCGTTTCCCCACTAAGGGTCCATCACGATATTGACGCTTGTGATGAGACGGTGTCGAAATTACCGCCTGATGAAAATTTTTTTTGAGGTATTGCTGAAAATGTCAGTCGTCTACATTACAGCATTACTGGCAACTGCATGCCAATGACTGTCCAACACAGCCCGGTATTGTTCACGGTCATCTGATTGTGCCGTATCTTCTGCTTAACACTCTCGGTGGAGAAAATTTTTCTCTGTGAAGTACTACAGGAAATGCTAGAGAAAATCCCGCCAGCAGTCACGCAACGATTATCGTCCCAGCCGTTAGTGTCAGAGCACTCCCCATTTGTTAGGATTCGGGGCAGGGGGGGGGGGGGGAGCCTGAGAGGCAGATTACCAGTGCCCGTTCAACCCAATTTCCGGTCTTAACTGGTTTCTTCCCTCAAGGTCACTGATGAGGGCTTCCAGTGTTAGCTTACGCACTTGAATAACAAATTAATACTACGTATTTCAAGGCATCAGCAGAGATTGCACCCTTACAGAGAAGTAATTAGTCTCACTCGTCCCAAGTTTTACGTATTTATCCATATTTTCTACTTTTTCCGTATTTTCCCCAATCACAAAGTTTTTCTAAACATTGTGAAATTTTTCTGTAGTTTTACACCTGGCTCTTGAGTGGGTGTGATTGACTCTGGATCTGTGCAGCATGCAGACAGAATCAGTCTATGTCTATTTGTTAATAACGAATTATGTTAAGTAATGGCACTCAGGATCTACTTGTTAATAACAATTTGATATCTCGTATTCGAGACACCAGCAGAGACTGCATCCAGGCAGATATGTAAGTACCATCATTCTTGTGAATTTTAAAATTTTCCCGGCGAATTGACTGTTCAAACAAATTTCGGGCTTGCAGCCGGTCGTCGTTCAATACTTCACATGATATTTCAGCTGGGCACCTGCTAGTCATCTTCAGGTGAGCCGTGGCAGAACATAAAACAGAGTAAGGGGAGAAAATGGAGGTAAAAATACACTGACATGGAGACGTTCATGGGGGACAGTTAAAAAAGTCACCAGAAAGTTAAAAAACACAGTTGGCGATTCTTAAAACACAGAGAAGACACTGAATGCGCATGCACAGGTTAAAAGTTGGCCACACTATTAAAAACACTCCGAAACAACATACTTAAAACACACTTGGAGCACACACGACGAAAAATAAAACTACCAGGTGGGACCTGCCGAGGGAAAGGTCAGAGAGGATGGAAAAGGAGGGGAGAGCATGGAGCAGCTGGGGAAGCGGCGGGATGAAGAGAGGAGGGGCAACCGTGGGTTCACAAAGAGGCAGGAGACACGTGGGGCGGGAGAGGAAAAGGGAAGACAGGGCAGGAGGGAGCACAGAGACACTGAAAGGAGGCACAAGAGATGGTGGGGGAGTAGGAGGGGAAAGCCGCCCAGGAGGAGGGAGGGGGAGGAGAGGGAGCCCTGAGGAGGAGACAGGAAGATGGGGTTAGAGTTGGTAGGAAGGGTAGATGTCAAGGCGAAGCTCATCATCCAGGAGGGGTAGATGGAAGTTGTGTTGGGAAAGGAGATGGAGGGTGTGGAGATGGAGAGAGGGAGGGACACAACGGTTAAGGCGCGGCAACTGGTTGGGGGTGGAGAGGAAGGGGGTGAGGGGGATCAAGGTGGCGGACAATATATAGTGTGTGGATGTGTTCAAGGAAAAGGAGAAGGTGGGGGATGGGGATGAGGTCGTAGAGGATGCGCATGGGGGACGGAAGGCGGATGCGGAAGGTGAGGCGGAGCACATGGCGTTCGAGGATTTGGAGGGCTTTATAGAACCGGGGAGGGGCGGAAATCCAAGTGACGCTGGCACAACAGAGGATGGGGCGGATCATGGATTTGTAGGTGTGAAGGATGGTGGAAGGATGCAGACCCCATGTCCGGTCCGACAGGAGTTTCAGGAGGCGGAGGCGGTTGTGAGCTTTGTTTTGGATGGTAAGGAGATGGGGACTCCAGGTGAGGTGGCGATCGAGTGTGAGGCCAAGGTATTTGAGGGTAGGAGTGAGGTGGATAGGACGGCCATAAATGGTGAGGTAGAAATCACGGAGGCGGAAGGAGCGGGTGGTGTGGCCTATGATGATCGCCTGGGTCTTTGAGGGATTAACACGGAAGAACCACTGGTTGCACCAAGTGGCGAATTGGTCAAGGTGGGTTTGGAGGGTACGTTGGGACCGTTGAAGGGTAGGATAGAGGGCTAGGAAGGCGGTGTCATCAGCGAACTGGTGAAGATGAACAGGAGGGGGAGGGCGAAAACGTCCTCCATTCCGCAATATATAGAGTACTGTAACTACTCTGGGCATGCGTCGAAAATTTGATAGATGAACCACACTGCCCGCCAGCAGCGCCCTCGCTGGTGGAATAGCGGAACTCAGTCGCCCTCTGCGTTGCTGTTTGCCACGGCCGTCGACGCACTCTGTCGTCTTCGATTTGAGCAAATCGTGGAGATGATGGGATTCCCTGCACTGTCCAGCTGGTAGCCGCTGTCACGGTTTAACAGATTTGCGGCCAATCGTATTTCTACGGATTCTTTAATAATGGAGTCCCAGAAAGACGTTGCTGTGGACAAAACCATTGTTTTCTCATAATCCATTGAATGTCCAGTAGAAATACAATGTTCAGCAATAGCGGTCTTGCTTGGCTACAAAAGGCGGGTGTAACGTTGATGGTCAGTGCAGCGTTCTATCACGGTGCGTGTGGTTTGACCTATGTAAGCCATACCACATTGGCACGGTATCTTGTAAATTCCGGCCTTTCGTAGTAACTGATTGTCCTTACTGATCCCATAAGGTCTGTAATCTTCGATGGTGGGCGGAAAACCACTTTTACCTGAAATTTTCGGAGGATTCTTGCTATTTTAAACGAAGTGTTGCCAAAGAAAGGAAGAAAAGCTAAGGATTGTTCCGGCATGTTCTCCTCTTTATTCACTTCCAGCTTCTTAGTTTTAACTGTTAGTGCCCTGTTAATCTACCGGATGCAATACCCATTTTCGCTGAATACTGTCTTTAGATGGGCGAGTTCTTGAGGTAAGCTGTGTAGATCTGAGACAGTATGAGCTCTATGAAGAAGTATTTTAAGCAAACTCATGGTTTGTAATGGGTCATGGCAACTCGATGCTTCCAGGTACAAATCAGTATGAGTGGGTTTCCGGTAAACTGAATGCCCTACAGAACCATCACCCACACGGACACCGGCAGAAATCTGTGGGACGACTTTGCAGATAAGCGTTGCTAACAGATTAAGCCTCAACGACTGCCTCTTTCCCCTGTCTGTTCATTCCAATCATAACCCTGCTTTCAAAAGTAATGATTATGCACAGTACAGTATGTGTTGCACATGCAGGCATAGAAGGTGTTTAGTTGATATGTATAAGTCTGTACACAGGTAGCAGTGTACATCTGACATCATGGACATACACTAATATTTTGATTAGCATTCAAAATGAAGCTGACCTTTTCTTCTAGTTATAACTTCTATGTTGTTCAGACTATTCACCAACTGCAAAAGAACTTTTTACTGTACTACCTGATAGTCGCTTGACTAACAGATAATCGAGAAATATGAAGATAGATCCATATGAAGTAAATAATACAAGTCATTCAAGCTCCTGTAACATACCAGTCGACTCTAATTCTACTGAAGTTCAATTTTTGCTTGTGCAATGATAACAAAGCATGTGTCTTCCTTGAATGTTCTTCTGTGCGCCTCTCTAATGACCTTTAAATGCTTGCGAGGTTTTTTAAAAAATATTCACAGAGTGAGTGAGAGCATTACACCACAGTGCACAAGAATTTAAAGATTTAGTTGGTGATAAAAGAGAAAACAAGTTGACGGAACTAAAGAGGTGCAGCTCTACACAGTGAGTCGATCTCACGGCGAAAATCAATGTGTTTGAGCTGTTTGCATTTGTACGTAATTGCCTGTAGAAATCCAGGGTGTTTACAAGCTGTTCTACTGCTTCTTATTTTTAGCAGACAAAAAACTTAAGCGGTCCGTCATTAAAAGGAAGCTACAAATTAGAGCTAAAAGTCTCCAGATTTTATAAACCTTCCAGCGATGGCGAGTTCATCAAAGAGTACATTTTTGGAAGAGCAGAACTCGTGACGCCACTAAAGGTATAGAATTTTTCCGAACTTAGTTTTTCGCGACAGACAATAATTCGCCGCGTACGTGCCATGGCAGCGGGTGTCTACAGGCAGTTAACTGACAACGCCAGTAGCTTCGTTGCATTTTCCAATCCTTTGGACGTTTCGTTCGACATTTTGGACACGGCACAACTTACGATTTATGTTGGTGACGTCGACAGCAGTTAGCACGTGGCAGAAGAACGTTAGATCTGGTTCCAGTGTAGGACACAAGGAGACGGATCGAATTGCTGAAAACAGTTGAAGAGACAACTGAAGCCGTTGGCCTGTACTGAAACATGCTACTCTCATTGCCAGCGACGAGAGTGGCACAAACTCGGCTCGAAGCATTCTTGTACAGAAACCTAAAACGTTCGACAGACAGTTTGCACGGAATTCGTTGTTTTGCACATCAAAAAGCACATTGTGCTAAATTTTCAGCAATGGTGGACGTCATTAAATTGATGATCCGAATAATTAATTATCTAAGTCACATGGGTTATTACATGGTGAAGGTAAACAGTTTCTTACGGAACTGTAGGAACAGTATGGAGAAGTTATTTACTACGGCGACGTTTTAATTATTCTCCAAAAATTCATTAGACGGTACAACACAGAAACACAGAATAGGTTTCGCTGTCACTAGAGACATCTGAACGCAGTAACTATCACTGACAGCATATCCTAAATCGAATGTAACAGAGACTCTGGACAACTTGGGGCAGTCTAAATCAGAGGTTCCCAAACTGGGGGGCGCGCCCCCTGGGGGGGGGGGGGGGGGGAGGGGCGTGATGATGTTGCAAGGGGGGCGCAGGTGGAGTTAGCAGTATAAACCTAATATTTCTTTTTATCATCGATATTTCAATAAAAATGAATTTGCAGGTATTAATGATAGATTATGGTGCTAAATGCGATTGTTTGGCGTCCCACTTCCCGCAGTCCTATCTCAATAACCTATCCTAGAACATACAGATTTTGAAGATCATGTTTAGAATGTCACACACAGAAACTCTCAAAATTACGAAGGCGATATGCGTTAATTCTAATATATCAGATTTGTAAACACTTACTTCTGACAACTGTAAAAGAGAAAAGTCAGGTATTAACTATTCCGCACATTTGTGCACATGAACTGAACGTAATCATGTTATAACTTTTAGCCGTAGTAGGCTATGTTCATCAGAGTAACAATCACTTATACTGCATAACTGCAAAAATGCCCTTTTATTACCCTGTCAACCCGCGGATCCCCATGTGATGCTATTACAGTGACTTTAACAGACTGTATACGCTTCAAATGAACTGGCGGGTTCGTAATTTGGACGCCAGGGTTATGCCCTTTGTCACCAGAAGAATGTGCACGACGTGAATGCGAAACTAGTACAAGTGTTCGTTCTGAGCAGAGTACTTCACGCCGATCTGGAAACATTGTCGTGAGTGCTAACAATGAACCATAAACCAACTAGGTAGACAATGAAGTCCATTAGTGAGGCTAACTTTTTTTTTTTTTTCGAACTGTCAGTACTACAGCTCTTTCATTCAGATTACTTATCTGACAAAACAGTTATTGCCGGCCGAAGTGGCCGAGCGGTTAAAGGCGCTACAGTCTGGAACCGCACGACCGCTACGGTCGCAGGTTCGAATCCTGCCTCGGGCATGGATGTGTGTGCTGTCCTTAGGTTAGTTAGGTTTAAGTAGTTCTAAGTTCTAGGGGACTTATGACCACAGCAGTTGAGTGCCATATTGCTCAGAGCCATTTGAACCAAAACAGTTATTTTTCTTCTGCCTTTTTGAAATACGGCATAATTTCGTTTGAAATTAGTGTACATTCCTTGGTGCGACAATGGCTTCTTTTGGTACGAGTACAGAGATAACTGCTTGGCACTGTGCACAGTTTCCAGCGATGTGTGAGGTGTATCCATGACCTTACTTAATTACTGTGAAATTTGACATGTTATCTCAAAACTTATAACGTTTCGTTTATAAGTAACAAAAGATAGGGGCACGAAAACGATTTTCGCATAAAACCCCAGGCTACACTGCTCAGAACAGCACAGCAGAGCAGGTAGCAAATTCTTAGGGTGCCTGTGGGCTGTTTCCGCCCTAATCCGGGAAAAGCTCGTTTCTCCCAGCAAGAGCCCTGCTCGGCCACCAGGTCGCAGACAGACAGTGCACTGACTACCTGCGCTGCGGCTGGGCCTCCCCGTTCTTCGCCCCACACCTCACAGGCAGTCATCTGAGGTGCCGACAGACGACAGTAGCTTTCCTTTACTTCAGTTGGTTGCTTGCAGTTGTTGACACATCTGATGTATTGGATTTTGCTAAAATCGCGTTGAATCTTTCACAGTTGTGCCTCAGTAAAATCAGTGTTAGTGCGAAATTATACTGTTAACTTCTTGTTTTCTTTTTACTTCACCATGAGCGTCGTGAAGAAACGTAAATATAGTGATGATTATATCAAATACGGTTTTGCTTCTATACAAAATAATGGTGTTGACCAGCCGCAATGTGTTATTTGCTATGAGGTGTTGAGCAATGATTCCATGAGACCTTCTCGTCTGGAACGCCATTTGTGGGCAAAGCATGGTGCATTGAAAGAGAAGCCAAAGGAATTTTTTGCTGCAAAATGTGATAATTTGAAACGAGTGAAGTTGGACACTGCTGGATCCTTCGCTCAGGCATCAGAAAAGGTACTGGAAGCCTCGTATGAGTTATTACTACTTATTTCAAGGACCAAGAAAAGTCATATTATCGGAGAGACACTAGTCAAACCCTGTTTGTCGAAAGCTGCTGATATTGTTCTTGGGTCAGAAAGTAAACAAAAACTTTCACAAATACCGCTCTCTGACAATACTGTGAAGCGTCGGATTGATGATATGGCCGAAGACATAGAAAATCAATTAGTTATGGCCGTCGAACAATCGCAGCTTTTCGCAATACAGTTAGACGAGAGTACCGACGTTGCGAATTGTTGCCAACTGCTAGTTTTCGTTCGCTATATAGAAAATGAAGCAATTAAAGAAGAGTTGCTGTTTTCTACAGAGTTAAAGACAACTTCAAAAGCAATTCATATAATGGCAGCCGTCTCTGAATTATTTTGTAAAAATGAGTTATCATGGCAGAAACTGATAGGCGTGTGCACAGACGGCGCCCCATCAATGCTTGGATGTCGCCCAGGATTCGTGCAGATGGCCAGAGAAAAAAACCCTAGTGTTACTGCTATCCACTGTGTAGTACACCGTCAAGCACTGGCAGCTAGGACACTTCCAAAGGAACTCAATGATGTCTTGAAATTGTGCATCAAAATCATGAATCATATTAAAAAGAGTGCGTTAAATTCCAGGTTATTGATGGCTCTTTGTGAAGACTTGGGAGCAGAGTATAAAACAATTTTATTTCATACAGAAGTACGCTGGTTCTCAAAAGGAAATATGCTAGGAAGATTATTTGAACTTCGAGACGAAGTCATACAGTTTTTGGAAAATAACAAACAAACTGAATTGTATGTGGAATTTAGAAAGCCCGGTGTTCATGTTGCATTGGCTTATCTGTCAGACATTTTCGAATCTTTAAACACATTGAATTTGAAATTACAAGGTGGATAGTCAAACATAGTTTTTCATCGGGACGCCATCAAAGCGTTTACTGATAAGTTGCAACTATGGAAACGTAAAATTTTAGCCTGCAATTATTCCTGCTTTCCCAGATTGTTTGGAATCCTGGAAGAAGCCCGATTTCAAAACGATTTTAAGGATACTGATACTAAGAGTAAAACATCGAACCATTTGCAGCACCTCATTGATGAATTCGAACGATACTTCCCTAACAGTTGTGATGATAAAATTTATTATTGGTTAGCGACGGATCCATTTCACGTTGACGTGGATGTGTTGCCAGACAGACTACAAGAGGAAGTCTTAGAAATTAAAAATGATTCTGCAGCGAAATACGACTTTGAGAAGATGGATAAGCCTTTATTTTGGGTGAAATATCTCACAGTGTATTCCAGCACAGCGGAACAAGCACTCAAACTGTATTTACCTTTTTCAAGCACTTATTTGTGCGAAAGAGCATTTTCAGCGGTAGTGGCGATAAAAAATAATCTTACAAGCAAACTCAGTATTGCCAATGATTAACGTTGCGCAGTTTCTACTATTCAGCCAAGAATTCAAAAACTTGTTAAAAAAATGCTAGCTCATCCTTCACATTGATTTATTTGTTTGTTTCTTGCCATATGTGTGTGGAAATAATATTTTTATAATAAATACGTCACATTATAAGAGAACTTGTTATTTTCCTCCTAACTATCCTTACATGTAGGTAATACTGTAAAATTACAAAAAACTATTTCGAAGAAACAGTATAAAATAAACATAGTTAATCTGATTTAAATATAAATACTGCGTGTGATCCTTATGGATTATGATGTTACGTGTGGTATGTTATTTCAACTAAAAATAGTATTTCTTCTGGATGATGACACAACGAAAGTTTATCCTAGATATGGCAAGCGAAGAGTAGCCCTAAAATCGTATACTGGTGAAGAAATGGTGTGCAGCAAGGGAATGTAATCAAGGTAAGGAAATTGTTTTATTCATTTTTTTTAAAGTTCTGTGTAGTCTGCAAAATTATTTTGTAAAACTTATTCTTTATTTTTTGTCTGGTTCTGGGAACTGGGCCTTGGTCGCCGTTCGGTAACTGTCGTCGTTGACATAAATGCCAACCTATGCGCAATGACAATGGGGAGTGCTGTAGGCGTACAAATCAGTGATGTTCGTTAACACCGTGACTGAGTGACTATTTTTGATAATGAGTTAAAGTAATAAGCTACACTCAACTTAAAATAATGGTCCGCATCCACTAATCTGCAAAGGTCACAAATATTTTTCCTTGTTTACCAAGGACTTTCTTGACATTAGGAGTGGCTTATAATCACTAGACTAGACTGATGACGTAATTACTGTGACTCGATGCATTAACAACCCATCATGTTACATGACGTCACCATCACAAATTTTTCAGTAGTTTCTTCATAATTAATAAAAATCTCTTTTTTTTACGGGGGGGCACGGAAGTTTTCTTTTCGGCAGAAGGGGGGCGTGACAAACAAAAGTTTCGGAACCTCTGGTCTAAATGCTTTTCGACGATGGGTTTAAAAGAGGTTATCACCAGTTGTTTAAGTCGAGGGGCATGCCGGGAACTATTTTTCGAGTTATGACCCGCTGTTGATCAGATTATAAAGGAAAAGGAAAGCAAGAACCAACGTTAGATGATCCGGAATGGACTGCAAATCTCGCGCTCTAGGTTGACTTGGCTGCTCACTTCAACACCCTCGATAAGACAGTACAAGTGAGGAACAACTAATATATAATTTAATGGCAAAGGAGGATGGATTTAAGATGAAAATAACACTGTAGAAGGGACAACTTCTGAGAAAGGACACAGCCCATTTCCTTAAGATCTTTCATGTTAAAAAAAAATGCCATTTCGATTAATTCATTTCGGTGCTGGAAGAAGTACCGGAACAATTATGAAATATTTTCAGGACACTACCAACCTCACAAGATCACTTGCCATTTCAGTTGTCCATCTGCAGATTGAATTGATCGATCTGCAGTGTAATTTCCGATTAAAAGCCAGCCGGCCGGAGTGGCCGAGCGGTTCTAGGCGCTACAGTCTGGAACCGCGCGACCGCTACGGTCGCAGGTTCGAATCCTGCCGCGGGCATGGATGTGTGTGATGACCTTAGGTTAGTTAGGTTTAAGTAGTTCTAAGTTCTAGGGGACTTATGACCTCAGCAGTTGAGTCCCATAGTGCTCATAGCCATTTGAACCATTTTATTAAAAGCCAAATTCTATTACATTAAAACTGTTCAGGGGTTCTACAAAAGTTTTCCTCGGGAAGGCTTTCCTCGTCTCCATAATGGGACTGCAAAGGTGATACCCATGTTTGGATCGACTTACGTGTGTCAAAGAGTTTTTTCGATAATGAAATAAGTAAGTCACGATTATGTGGCAGCATGAGTGACGACAGTCGGATAAACTACCTGCGTTTTTTAGTGTGCCTACAGTTTGTACCAGACATCAGTTTTATTATGACTTCAGCGAAGCAAAAGTAATTAAATAACGATGAAAATTTCGTTTTGTTTCTGATATTTTTGTTGAAAATTGTAGCCACGTCTATTTCGGTAGAGGAGTGCTAGGTAATAACTTTGTTTCTCTTTTTATATGTAGTTATGATAATTTATTGCGCCCCTAACGGTATGCTACAGACTCATTGTTTTTGTATCTTTTTGTGTATCTCAATTAAATGTTGTAAGAATTTTGCATGGAACTGTGTAACTAACACAATATTACTGACGTAAAGCAATTGCAAATTCAACTTCATTCAATTTTTTTTTTTTTTTTTTTTTTTTTGTTTCTGTAGGTATATACGCTTGTACTAACAGTCAGTAACAGTATAATATCGCTCTTCATGACACATTGCTCACATTTTCGAATTTCCTAATATGGCATAATATGAAACCAAGCCGCATGCAAGCTGGTCTGTGTTGCTCCGCCGTCCCTACTCAAACAGCATAGCAAGATCAGGGGAGCAACGGGCACTAAGACACGAGAGAACGGCCCACGTGCCTAGGGCTCACCCACGCGCCAAGTTTCTGGCCGCCCCTGCTCTATATTCAAAATACATTCATATTTGGGTTTCCAAGTCGAAAGTAGTGCCGGTAAACCAGGAACATCTTTTTTTCGCCATTTTGTTTAAACAAAATTCCCGAAAGACAGATACACGTCAAGAAAATTAAATATGCAGGGGCAGAAGCAGAACCTTCTGACTCCAATGCTTACGACAGGTGGCCTGATATGAAAGCAGTGTGAAAGTGGGTCAGGACTCTCTTTGAATTATTCTTCGTACCCTTCTGAGAAGTGCTGTTGCTAAGGTACGACTGGATCCAGTTTCGTAAGTAAAGACTCGCCCCAAGGCGAGAAACTAGTGGAAAGCATCAAGTACGAGAATTGGTAGTGTAGTACAAGCCTCACCATAGCGAGTGAAAAGATAGAAAAAATCTTAACAGATTTCGGACAGCAATCACTACGGCTACATAATATTCTGAAAATAGTCGGTATGTTTAATCTAAAAGAGTGGAAATTGTAATTAGAAATTTTTTGCAACGATGTGAGCATTTTTGAGGAATTATGTATGAAATTTTTTAACTTTGTGACTTGTTTAGCTTCCATAGCTGCCAAGTCTGGAGGATAGTGACCGTGTATTTCTGATTTTTTTTTAAACTGGAAATTATAATTGTCTACTCTATTTTACGTATTTCATAGGATTTATTAAAAAATTGACTATCACAGGAAATGAGAGGCATAGCAATACACATTGCTGGCAGAAAATCTTAACAGAAAATTTCTTGCCGCACGCATTTAACACAGATAAATTAGTACATACATCCCTACGCATTATTAAAGACATTTCTTGTAACTCACTTGTTATAAAACTTTGTATAAACTTTTGTAATGTCTATAGGTAACGACGCTATGAATTTTAGTTTAATCTCTAAAGTAACTTTCGAATTATTCAAGATTACTTAAAATGCAAGAATTGTGGTTATAAATGCTAATATGTTTTAAAAATCTTAAACATGACTGCGAAACAGCAACTGTCTAAACGTCAAGAGGTTGAAAAATCAGCCAACGAGTGGCCCTTGACATAGGTTTCCATGTTTGTGAAAACATCTTCAGGAGTAGTGAATCTTGTTTTGCCAATTTTTTACACAGTATGACAAGAGCCGCTCGACTTCATTTAATTTAACGTACCATCATGTGGTGTAACAAGGCCCACTACTTCTGAAGAAGATATTTTTACAAATATTCAAACCTACGTCAAGGGCTAGTAAACCTTTGTTTGTAACTGTTTGCCTAATTTTTCGATCTCTTCTAATATGTTTTGTGCTAAAGTCATTGAAGAACTTTAACTGAATTTTTGATGATTAAGTAACTGAGTAAACAGCATTTTCATTAAAATGCTAAAATTTGCGTAATAGTTGGAGTTTGAGACAGATACTACTATTTTACGTGTTGGATGACGACATTTTCATTACTTGACTATGATGTTTGATTTGTGGGGCGCTCAACTGCACGGTCGTCATTGCCCTTACGAAGTCCCAATTTTTTCACAGTCCAGTATTTTTCACAGTCCAATATAGCCACTGTCACGAATGATGACGGTGATGATGAAATGATGTGGACAACACAAACACCCAGTCCCCGGGCAGAGAAGATCTCCAGCCGGGCCGGGAATCGAACCCGGGGCCACGTGATCCAGAGGTAGCAACGTTTGACACTAGACCATGAGCTGCTGACTTCATTTCCTGTGTGGTCTGAGTGAACGAGGGAACGAATGCGTCACGTCTTTACAGAATGTGAGTCGCATACATGGGGAAACTAGACATTTTTCAGTACTTTAATAATATAACATGGGAAATATTTGCTTTCTAGAATGTATTATTTCGTGTTTTCGTGTCAACTGATTTCGTGACTGGGGCTGTTTGAAAGACGGAGATTACTGAAATAAGAAGCAGTTTGGCTAATGTGTTATTCGGCCAACGACATAAAATATTTCACGCACTTTGGTACAGGGAATGGATTTTCATTGGTGATTCTTGAGGAGTCGGTGATCAGTTGTTACGTCTGAGATAATGCAGTCCGGGGCTCTAATCATTTTTACGAAGATTGATCAATAATTTATTTATGAATAATTGAATTAGGAACGTGAATAATCGGTGTGCTAAGCACAGACCTACAATAGCCAAATAAATCTGCTACTGCAGAACATTGCCTTGTCACCAGACATCCTATGAAATGTAACAACACGGAGATTCTGGCATGCACTTCCAGCCATTGGGATTGTGTTATTAATGAAGCTGTTATATCAGGAAGTGGCGTTATAGAGAGAGATGAAGATTTTGCTTAAATTCTGCATGGAATCCGGCTCTCTCCCATGTAAAAAAGTACAGGGACAGAGTTAATGCTCTCTTACCCGCTGGTATTAATTTTCATTATCGATATATTCTGACGTCGCCCACCCTTTTCTAAGTGGTGATGTTGATGTTTACAATGTGTACCTACGTTCGTATGTGTGTGTGTGAGAGAGAGAGAGAGAGAGAGAGAGAGAGAGAGAGAGTGTGTGTGTGTGTGTGTGTGTGTGTGTGTGTGTGTGTGTGTGTGTATGTGTGTGTTATCTTTACGGATATGAAACTGAGGTTTTCAGTTCCCTTGCACGGCGCTTCCTTGCGGCATTCGTGCCTTGATAATGACGGGGTGTGCTTTGGAGAAATATCGGCAGTTGTCAAAGACATCACCCGCCCGCATCCCCATATCATATTAGAATACTTGTAGTGTGTTTGAATGAGTTTGAGTATTAAGTCTCTGTGTTTACTACAGAAGCAGTACTCTTAACAGAGAATTGGTTATCCCATAAAAACTTAATTTCGTCACCTTTATGTGTGTAGAGGAGTAGTATTTCATCAGCATTAGGTTAAAGCATACGCTTACAAATCAATCAACCCATAGAAAAGCCTGTTGGGGTATTTTGCGAAAAAGGGGAATAAAAGATATAAACAACTTTTTTACATGAATTGTATGATCTAAGACACACAGACACAATAATTTGGAGAGCAATTTCTGCCCTCTCGACTTTAGTAGCTCAACGGACTCAGATTTACAGTTTCCTAGTCAAAATCTCACCACAGAGAGCAGGAGAAACTTACTTGCATAATTTTATAGTGACCTAGATAATTACATTAAAAGCTGTAGTTGTATTTTTTTTTTTTTTTTTTTGCATTTGGAGTAACATCATCAGCAAAATCAGTTAATTCACTAAAAATTTATAATAATTAATATTTTAAGATAAAAAGCTAATGTTCATTTCCCGACCTTGAAATTTTGTTAAGCCACCTGTTGTTTGTTGTTGTGGTCTTCAGTCCTGAGACTGGTTTGATGCAGCTCTCCATGCTACTCTATCCTGTGCAAGCTTCTTCATCTCCCAGTACCTACTGCAACCTACATCCTTCTGAACCTGCTTAGTGTATTCATCTCTTGGTCTCCCTCTACGATTTTTACCCTCCACGCTGCCTTCCAATACTAAATTGGTGATCCCTTGATGCCTCAGAACATGTCCTACCAACCGATCCCGTCTTCTGGTCAAGTTGTGCCACAAACTTCTCTTCTCCCCAATCCTATTCAGTACTTCCTCATTAGTTATGTGATCTACCCATCTAATCTTCAGCATTCTTCTGTAGCACCACATTTCGAAAGCTTCTATTCTCTTTTTGTCCAAACTATTTATCGTCCATGTTTCACTTCCATACATGGCTACACTCCATACAAATACTTTCAGAAATGACTTCCTGACACTTAAATCTATACTCGATGTTAACAAATTTCTCTTCTTCAGAAAAGCTTTCCTTGCCATTGCCAGTCTACATTTTATATCCTCTCCACTTCGACCATAATCAGTTATTTTGCTCCCCAAATAGCATTTCCTAATCTAATTCCCTCAGCATCACCCGACATAATTCGACTACATTCCATTATCCTCGTTTTGCTTTTGTTGATGTTCATCTTATATCCTCCTTTCAATACACTGTCCATTCCAATCAACTGCTCTTCCAAGTCCTTTGCTGTCTCTGACAGAATTACAATGTCATCGGCGAACCTCAAAGTTTTTATTTCTTCTCCATGGATTTTAATACCTACTCCGAATTTTTCTTTTGTATCCTTTACTGCTTGCTCAATATACAGATTGAATAACATCGGGGAGAGGCTACAACCCTGTCTTACTCCCTTCCCAACAACTGCTTCCCTTTCATGTCCCTCGACTCTTATAACTGACATCTGGTTTCTGTACAAATTGTAAATAGCCTTTCGCTCCCTGTATTTTACCCCTGCCACCTTTAGAATTTGAAAGAGAGTATTCCAGTCAACATTGTCAAAAGCTTTCTCTAAGTCTACAAATGCTAGAAACGTACGTTTGCCTTTCCTTAATCTTTCTTCTAAGATAAGTCGTAAGGTCAGTATTGCCTCACGTGTTCCAGTGTTTCTACGGAATCCCCGAGGTTGGCTTCTATTAGTTTTTCCATTTGTCTGTAAAGAATTCGTGTTAGTATTTTGCAGCTCTGACTTATTAAACTGATAGTTCGGTAATTTTCACATCTGTCAACACCTGCTTTCTTTGGGATTGGAATTATTATATTCTTCTTGAAGTCTGAGGGTATTTCGCCTGTTTCATACATCTTGCTCACCAGATGGTAGAGTTTTGTCAGGACTGGCTCTCCCAAGGCCGTCAGTAGTTCCAATGGAATGTTGTCTACTCCGGGGGCCTTGTTTCGACTCAGGTCTTTCAGTGCTCTGTCAAACTCTTCACGCAGTATGGTATCTCCCGTTCCATCTTCATCTACATCTTCTTCCATTTCCATAATATTGTCCTCAAGTATATCGCCCTTGTATAGACACTCTATATACTCCTTCCACCTTTCTGCTTTCCCTTCCTTTCTTAGAACTGGGTTTCCATCTGAGCTCTTGATATTCATACAAGTGGTTCTCTTATCTCCAAAGGTCTCTTTAATTTTCCTGTAGGCAGTATCTATCTTAACCCTAGTGAGATAAGCCTCTACATCCTTACATTTGTCCTCTAGCCATCCCTGCTTAGCCATTTTGCACTTCCTGTCGATCTCATTTTTGAGACGTTTGTATTCCTTTTTGCCTGCTTCATTTACTGCATTTTTATATTTTCTCCTTTCATCAATTAAATTCAATATTTCTTCTGTTACCCAAGGTTTTCTACTAGACCTCGTCTTTTTACCTACTTGATCCTGTGCTGCCTTCACTACTTCATCCCTCAAAGCTACCCATTCTTCTTCTACTGTATTTCTTTCCCCCATTCCTGTCAATTGTTCCCTTATGCTCTCCCTGAAACTCTGTACAACCTCTGGTTCTTTCAGTTTATCCAGGTCCCGTGTCATTAAATTACCACCTTTTTTGCAGTTTCTTCAGTTTTAATCTACAGGTCACAGCCAATAGATTGTGGTCAGAGTCCACAACTGCCCCTGGAAATGTCTTACAATTTAAAACCTGGTTCCTAAATCTCTGTCTTACCATTATATAATCTATCTGATACCTTTTAGTATCTCCAGGATTCTTCCATGTATACAACCTTCTTTTATGATTCTTGAACCAAGTGTTAGCTATGATTAAGTTATGTTCTGTGCAAAATTCTACCAGGCGGCTTCCTCTTTCATTTCTTAGCCCCAATCCATATTAACCTACTATGTTTCCTTCTCTCCCTTTTCCTACACTCGAATTCCAGTCACCCATGACTATTAAATTTTCGTCTCCCTTCACTATCTGAATAATTTCTTTTATCTCATCATACATTTCATCAATTTCTTCATCATCTGCAGAGCTAGTTGGCATATAAATTTGTACTGTTGTCGTAGGTGTGGGCTTAGTGTCTATCTTGGCCACAATAATGCGTTCACTATGCTGTTTGTAGTAGCTTACCCGCACTCCTATTTTTTTTATTCATTATTAAACCTACTCCTGCATTACCCCTATTTGATTTTTTATTTATAACCCTGTATTCACCTGACCAGAAGTCTTGTTCCTACTGAAACCGAACTTCACTAATTCCCACTATATCTAACTTTAACCTATCCATTTCCCTTTTTAAATTTTCTAACCTACCTGCCCGATTAAGGGATCTGACATTCCACGCTCCGACCCATAGAACGCGAGTTTTCTTTCTCCTGATAACGACATCCTCTTGAGTGGTCCCCGCCCGGAGATCCGAACGGGGGACTATTTTACCTCCGGAATATTTTACCCAAGAGGACGCCATCATCATTTAATCACCTACAAATTAAAAAAATTTAATTTCTGTTTTGAAGTTTTAATGTACGTGCCGCAAAAAGAAAAGAAAATGTAATGCACAGCACGCAATCTTAAGTGAATTTTTCGAAATAAATGAGGTTCAATTTGAGAGTATTGCCGTGCGACTGCACGGTCGCAGGTTCGAATCCTGCCTCGGGCATGGATGTGTGTGATGTCCTTAGGTTAGTTAGGTTTAAGTAGTTCTAAGTTCTAGGGGACTGATAACCTCAGCAGTTGAGTCCCATAGTGCTCAGAGCCATTTGAACCATTTGAGAGTATTGCTGACCTGATCGTTGATGCATATTGGCAGCCTTCTACACGTAAGGCGGTGGAATGGCGCACGATGGAAACACCTGCACCAGGCGTCTGAGGCACTCCAGCCAGTGATGACACTGGCAGCCTGCAGATCTTCATTTCAAAGTTCTGGCAATATCATTCTACGGTAATAGAATTCAAGAGGACGCAGTTCGTTTGCTTTTACTTGAGTACTGAGCATAAAATGAGTTGACCTTTTGGCAATCTGAGAAACAAACAGACAGATTCATTCTTTTCGTATTGCCACTCTTGAGCAAGAAATTTTTTACGCAAGTATAAGTGCTTGGCACTTCACGAAGGCACTGTCCACTGAATTTACTTTGTCTTTCTTCGTGTGTCTAAATAACCAACGTATTATCTCTGGAGTCTAGCGATCAGAGAAAAAGATGTAAAAAGAGGCTAATGTGAGTTTTGCTCTCTCATACACGTACATACGAACTCGTATGATAAAAGTAATAAAGAAGAGCGATAAGAACACAAGCTCGTTAGCGCCCTTTCGAAAGGAACGCTCTGAGCACCCGTTTTCAACAATTCAGATGTAAAGTAGGAATGCTTGGTAGAGATTTGAGCCCCAGAGTTTTCAAACGTAAATCTAATGCGCTAACCGCAGCGCCATCATCTTGGTTTGTGGCGATGTGTTCCTATCACCATCATCACCATCACAACACAACTAGGTAAACATCTCAAATTAAATAGCTCGTCAATGTATTGTAATGAACTCGCATCCAACGCAACTCCCAAGAGTTTTGACTACTTCTGTTAAGGCGTTAAACGCAACGACAGTAGCAGATGGAGAGAAACTGGACTGACCGCAACGAAGGCTGCCGTGTTGACTGGGTAGAGGTGTCCCGCTGTGATGAGCAGTGGTTTTTGGGCTCGCGCCATCACAATGGACAGCGCCCTCTGGAAGCCGGCGCCGGCGCCCACCCAGTGGCTGCTGTACGCCGCCAAAGACAGCGCCTCGCCCTGACAACAACGGCAACCACACGGTGCAGGTCACTCTCAGCGGTCACCCAGTGGTTGCCGCACGCCGCCGCTGACAGCTCCGACTCTACAAACAACAACAATGCGATTATGAGCACTCTCTGGAAGGTGATACCAGCGCTCACCCAGCGGCTGCTGTAAGCCTGTTAGGCACATCGCCTCACCCTGCAAACAACTCAACGCGTGTTCAGCCACAATACCATCGACAGCGCCACCACGACACACAGCAGCATCTGAAAGCTGTTCCTGTCGCCTAACCAGTAGCCTTTGTACGCTGCCTCTGACGCTGCGTTCCCCTGCAGACAACAATGAGAACAACCCAACGAAGTTTTGCTTTTAGCAGGACAGTCATATTAACTTTTCGAAACATCCTTGGAAAAGGCATCCATTAAAACTTTATTTCGAATATCTGTTTATCGATACCTGAAGAATTGGTCGACGTTATAGATCCAAAAACAACTTGTGAACTGTGGACAGCCCTCTCTTAATTATGTAAACTGCAGACAGAGGCAAACTGGTGACGTGTTAGCAGCGAACACGGGATTTAGTCAGCCAGTTAGCCTTACCCGAGGGCCACCACGAGGAAGATGGCAGACGGCCTCCCATATTCGCCACTTAAATTACAACTAAAACATCAGTCAATAAATACATCACTGACAAACAACAAACCGTCAAAAAAATATCATCCAGTTTTACTTTTCCAGTTGTTGGGTCAAAAACATGAAGCCAACTCTTTTGTTGAAAGATTCAGTTTAGTTAAAACCGCATCGATAGATGATTCGTTTCCTCAGTTCTTCCTTCTACGCCTGTAAAAACGCTTCCTTCTCAACAGGTTTCTTATTTTTTTTTATTTTTATGGAAAGCTTCGCAACTGTTGGTGGTACAGTTGTAGGTGGACCCGTATTCGGCCCATACAGTTGGCGGAAACAAGGCGTCGGGGGATATACAGTACATGTGTCGAAAACGTACCTGGTAAATTTTACTATTGCAGGGTTCTGTTTCAAAGCGTGCTCCCCCGTCTTCCCACACCCAATCAACAGGGATAACAGTCATGAAATCATCAGTGAAGCACTCCATCGCCTCATCAAGACTCAGAAAAGGTAGCACGAAGAAATTTTCAAGTAATAACTCTCTGGCTTGTTGGAGTTGCCTTATAAGTATTCGACTGGTCTAGCACCTCCATCATCCACCACCAAGACTGAGCAAGGTGAATCCGAAAGCCCATGATATATTAATTTTCCCAAACTCTTTCGAATGACTTCCGCGAATTCAGCCAGGTAACACTTTCAGCGACTGCCGATATTTCGGCGGGAGAACACCCCGCCATTTTCAAGGCAAACTGCAACGGACAGGCGGCGTACATGCAAATTTAAAACCTCGGTTCTCGGATTGAAGCAGGAAAGATAACACACACACTGAACACTAGTGCCACCAAAGATGACCAAAGTCAGAGCTATCGATGGTGAGACTATGAATTCGCAGGTGAGGTAGCATTGACTCTGTCCCTCTGTTTTTTGACAAGGGAGAGAGCCGGATTCCAAACAGAGTTTAAACAGAAACCTCCATCCCTGTTAACGATGTTGCTCGCTAATTTAATCTCAACTGCCTCGCTAATGACACTGTCCCAATACCTGGACGTGCATGCCAATATCTCGGTGTTATTATATAACATGGGGTGACCAGTATCCAAGCAATGTTCGGCAATAGCAGATCTACTTGGCTGCTGTAATCGTGTGTGCCGTTTATGCTCAGTACTTCGGTCCTCCACGGTCCTGATAGTCTGACCAATATATGCCATGCCGCATCTTCAAGGAATACGATATACACCCGCCTTACGCAGTCCAAGATCGTCCTTAACGGAACTCAAAAGTGCTCTAATTTTAGATGGAGGTCGGAAAACACATTTCACATCGTATTTCCGTAAAATACGACCGATCTTGTTGGACGTGTTTCCTACGTAAGGCAAAAAGGCAGTAGACTTAGGTGTTGACTCAGAATTATCATCAATCACCCGATGTACAGTTGGTCGATAGCGCAACGCACTTTCAATCTGTCTATCACTATAACCATTTTGACGAAATGTAACTTCAAGATGGGACAGGTCAGCTGGCAAAGTCTCGGCGTCAGAAACGATATGTGCCCTGTGTACCAAGGTACGAAATACCCCTTCACGGGGAGCCGGATTGTGACAACTATTAGCCTGTAAGTACAAGTCGGTGTGAGTGCGTTTCCTGTAGACTGTAGACTGCATGTCCCAATGATGCATCATCCTTCCTCCTAACCAACATGTCAAGAAAGGGAAGGCAACCATCCTCTTCCACCTCCATCGTAAAACGAATGTTCGGGTGGATCGAGTTCAGATGTTCTAGAAAGACATTCAAATTCTCCCTACCATGAGGCCAAACAACGAAGGTATCGTCAACGTATCTAAAGAAACAGGCGGGTTTCAAAGGCGCCGACTCCAATGCACGCTCCTCGAAGTCTTCCATAAACAAATTTGCGATCACAGGAGACAACGGACTACTCATCGCAACTCCATCTGTCTGCTCGTAATACTGGTCATTAAATAAAAAGTAAGTGGATGTCAACACATGCCGAAAGAGATTAGTTAATTCAGCACCAAACCTGGCCTCAATTAACCACAACGAATCAGAGGAACACGAGTGAAGAGAGAGACCACATCGAAACTCACTAAAATATCAGAGTCATTCAACCGCAGTCTCCCCAAACGACGTGAAAAAATCAGCTGGGTTCCTGATATGATGTTCACACCGACCTACTTGAGGACTCAACAGAGAAGCAAGATGCTTGGCTACACGATATGTCGGAGCGCCGGTGTTACTATAGGACGGAAAGGAACCCCTTCCTTGTGAACCTTCGGAAGGCCATATAACCTAGGGGGAACAGCAATATAGGTGTTAAGACTCTTGATAGTGTCCTGCGACAAACCACATTTCTTCAGGAGGCTGTTGGTCTTTCTCTCAACACTTTTTGTGGGGTCAGCATCGATTCTGCGATACGCTGAATCAGATAGTAAACGTTGCATCTTTTGTACATAATCATGTTTATTTAAAACAACGGTGGCATTGGGACAGTGTTATTAGGGAGGCAGTTGAGATTAAATTAGCGAGCAACCTCATTAACAGGGATGGAGGTTTCTGTTTAAACTCTGTTTGGAATCCGGCTCTCTCCCTTGTCAAAAAACAGAGGGACAGAGTCAATGCTACCTCACCTGCGAATTCATAGTCTCACCATCGATAGCTCTGACTTTGGTCATCTTTGGTGGCACTAGTGTTCAGTGTGTGTGTTATCTTTCCTGCTTCAGTCCGAGAACCGAGGTTTTAAATTTGCGTGTACGCCGCCTGTCCGTTGCAGTTTGCCTTGAAAATGGCGGGGTGTTCTCCCGCCGAAATATCGGCGGTCGGTGAAAGTGTTACCTGGCTGAATTACCGGAAGTTATTTGAAAGTTGTATACGCCAGGAGAAACTCAGGTCTCACATTGCCAAACTCTGTTCACTGTTTCATGAATGGTAGTTTTAAAATCGATGAGAACGTCTTTCGGTTGGACGTCTTAGTCATGATTTGCAAGATGCTGTAACGCAATCGTGTATGAAGATGAGAAGTGAGTACATAAATGTGAGTACAGCTGAGTGGGTGAGCGGACCGGCGTGTTTCTCGAACGTGAGTCGGCAGTTCAGAAGTTACGACAGGGGCGATTATCGGATTAATCGATATGCCGATAAGCCTGCTCAGTTGGCAGTCCCATGGCATCATAGTGAGTTGTAACCAAGTGTACGCACTTCACATGCAACCGACCCAAGGACACTCGTTGTACGTGGAAAACTTTCTAGGTATCTGATTTTGGGTATCTACTTTGTTTCCTGCAGTCTCTTTCGTCTTGGTGGACACCAAAACAACTTTGATCGGAATCTGTGGTATGCTATTCAACATCGTTCACACTGACCTATAACATAGAACAGGCAAACATGCAGGGCGAAGACGTCACACTGGTACCGTGTACAATCTGCCTAAGGCCCGCCTGTGACTACCCTTCCGAAGCAGCTGTAAAAACCATTTTGAGGGTGGCCAGCCACGGCTGCATTCTTGTGGTGTAGGTACAAAAGGACAAAAGCAACGTTGGGCTAACGGCCAGATGGGGCGGCGAGTGGCCGGTGAGCTAAGCCGGTTACAGCAAGACTGTAACCTGACATGTACTGGGGCTGTGATGGACACCGGCCAAGGCTACAGCTCCGTGGCGAAGGCGTGAGTTGAGGGCAGTGTCGGGCGCAGCTGACTGGAGGGGGCGTGCTGGCTGGGCAGGACGGCATGGCAGATGACCCCATAAGCTGCACCGTGTGGACTCGTACAGCAGATGGTGCAAGAGACATCGAAGGCACTGGAGCCATAGGAGGTGGTGCTGGAGCTAGATGAGGAGGCGCTGGACCAGCCCGGACTTAGGCAAGTGACCCCAGACGTCAGTGGCGAACCATATATCTTGACATTGTTTCACCATGGACATGGATACCAACGACAATCCGTCTCTCCTGACATTGTTTTGCAGCCAGCACGGACCTCCGGAAACGCAACGCAACATCAAACAAACAACCGGCATCGAAGCTCACAAGCACTGAACGGAACCAAAGTGACGTACATAACAAGAACACCTGAATTTACACAAATACCTGAATAATAATGCAAGATAACACTGCACAAGGCTGCCGAATATGTGGCGTAGGACCCATGACAGCTGATACACAACAACTGACAAAGCATATAAACAGAACGCAATAACTTCCAAAAGCTCAGCGCAAGGCACAAAAATATACTGAACTAAACAATTATTTAACGCAATAAAATGATCCCAAAAGAACGTTCATGTCATGTTCTTATAAGGGAACGGCAAGTGGCCTCCGCATACGATGGCAGAGCCAGCAGGGCATCTGCGGGACTTATGGCACGATTTCCCTCAAAGTGGGAAGAAGAGAGGTCCGGATCGGTGGCGCCAGTGGATGTGCTGAGACAGGTGGCAGGGCTGGCAGTAACAGAGGAAGCTGCCATATCGTACAGTGTAATGCCGAGAAAGGCTGAGCGTCGGACCACATGCATGCAGCTCACTGGGCAAGCGCGAAACTTTGCACGTCGTGGTCGACCTTCATTTACATTATAATAAGAGTTGGCCACAAGCTGCAGATAACTCAGAATCCAGCTCCCACATGGAGAAGAGGCAGTTGTATTCTTCATCAGTGATGTAACTGAAGTCCCAACTGCCCCGTCTCAGCAGCCATTCTGTAGCGTCGAAAAACTGAATTATGACATGCAGTGGCGGTAACTGTGGGAAAATGGGCCGCCACAGTCTGGACAAGGCCTCGCGGGATCATATGAAGACAACTATTCCCCATACAACATTCACTGTGCTGGGCACCTCCTGCCTCCCAGAAATCCTTTACATTTTTTAAGTCTTCCGTCTTCTGACTAGTTTGATGCAATCCACCACGAATTCCTGTCCTTTGCAAACTTTTCATCTCAGAGTAGCACTTCCTGTCAACATCCTCAATTATTTTCGGGATGTATTCCAATCTCTGTCTTCTTCTATAGTTTGTACCCTCTACAACTCCCTCAACGCACCACGGAAGATAGTTCCTTATGTCGTAACACATGTGTTATCGTCCTGTCCATCATTCTTGTCAGTATTTTCCATACATTCCCTTCCTCGCTTATACTGTCGACAACTCCCTCATTCCTTATCGGTCCACCTAATTTTTAACATTTTTCTGTAGCACATCTCAAATGCTTCGATTCCCTTGTGTTCTGATGTTTCCACAGACCGTGATCCACTACCATACCGTAATGTGTTCCAAATGTACATTCACACTAATTTCTTCCTGAGATTAAAGACTGTATCTGATGCCCGCAGCTCGTGGTCGTGCGGTAGCGTTCTCGCTTCCCACGCCCGGGTTCCCGGGTTCGATTCCGGCGGGGTCAGGGATTTTCTCTGCCTCGTGATGGCTGGGTGTTGTGTGATGTCCTTAGGTTAGTTAGGTTTACGTAGTTCTAAGTTCTAGGGGACTGATGACCATAGATGTTAAGTCCCATAGTGCTCAGAGCCATTTGAACCATTTTTGAACTGTATCTGATACTGGCAGACTTCTCTTGACCAGGAAACCCCTTTTTTCCTGTGCTAATCTCCTTTTTATATCCCCTTGCTGCATCCGCTGTTAGTTATTTTGGAGCCTAAGTAGAAGAATTCTTTAACTTCTTCTACTTCGTGATCTCCAATTACGTTGTTAAGTTCGTTGTTGTTTTCATTTCTGCTACTTCTCATTACTTTCGTCTTTCGTCGATTTACTGTCTATATTCTTTACTCGTTAGACGATTCATTCCGTTCAACACATCGTGTAATTCTTCTTCACTTTCACTGAGGATAGCAATGTCATTAACGTGTCTTATCATTGATATCTTTGCACGCTAAATTTTAACGTCACTCTTGAACCTTACTTCCCTTGTTGCTTCTTCGATGTATAAGTGTAAGGGTGAAAGGCTATACCCCTTACTTACATCTCTTTAATCCGCGTACTTCGTTTTTGGTCGTCCAGTCTTATTGTTTCTTCTGAATTCTTGCACATATTGTACATTACGAGGATTTCCGTATAACTTCCCCACAATATCCCTAGATCAGTCTCAGAATTTAAATCTTGCTCCATTTGACACTGCCGAACGCTTTTTCCAGGTCGAAACATTCTGTGAACGTGTTTTGATTTTAGTGCAGTTTTGCTTCAGTTATCAACCACGACTTTAAAACTGCTTGTCTGGTGCCTTTACCTTTCCTAAAGACAAACTGATCGTCACCCGATAGATCCTCCATTTCCTTTCCAATTCTTATATTATTCTTGTCAGCAACTTTGATGCATGTGCTGTTAAGCTGATTGTGCGATAATTCTCGCACTTGTTGGTTCTTGCTGTCTTCGGAATTGTGTTGACGATGTTTTCCCGAAAGTGTGATGGTATGTCGCCAGTCCCACACATTCTGCACACCAACGCGTATAGTCGTTTTGTTGCCACATCTCCAAATTATTTTATAAATTCCAATGGAATATTATCTATCCTTTCTGTCTTATGTGATCTTAAGTCGTCCAAAGCTCTTTGTAATTCTGATCCCCTATCTCTTCCCTGTCGACGTGATCAGACAAGTCTTTCCCCTCGTAGAGGCCTTCAGTGTACTCTTTCCTTCTATTCGCTCCCTCCCCAGAGTTTATTAGCGGAATTTCCATTCCACTCTTAATTTTACTGCCTTTGCTTTTAATTTCACTGATAACTGTTTTGAATTTCCTGTATGTGCGGTTAGTCCTTGAGTCAGTAACTTCGTTCTGATTTCTGCATGCTTTTCATGCAGCTACTTTGCCTTACCTTTCCTGCCCTTCCTGTATGCCGGCCGGCGTGGCCGTGCGGTTCTAGGCGTTTCAGTCTGGAACCGCGTGACCGCTACGGTCGCAGGTTTGAATCCTGCCTGGGTCATGGATGTGTGTGATGTTAGGTTTAAGTAGTTCTAAGTTCTAGGGGACTGATGACCACAGATGTTAGGTCCCATAGTGCTCAGAGCCATTTTTTGAACCTTCCTGTTTATTACATCCCTAAGTGACTTGTCTTCCTGGATATCCTGAACATGTACTTCTTTCTTTCATCGATCAACTGAAGCACTTTTGCTGTCATCCTTAGTTTCTTCGCAGTTTACCTTCCTTGTATAACTGCCTATTGAGTTAGTCGTTATCGCTATATCTATAGCTTTAGAGCACGCGTATTTCTACATTCCTTAGTACTTCCGTAACCCACTTGCTTCCGCACTCATTCTTCCTGTCCAGTCTCCTAAGCTTCAGCTCACTCTTCGTCATTGTTGAAGTGTGATCTGAATCTGTTCCTGCTGCAGTGTAGGTCTTACAGTCCGCTGTCTGATTTCCGAATCTCTGCCTGGTCGTGGTGTAATGGTGTAAGTGAAAACTCCCTGTATCTCCATACATTTTCGAAATATATTTCCTCCCCTTGTGATTCCTGAACAGTGTATTCTCTATTACTAACAGATATTTATTGCAGCACTCAATTAGTCTTTCCCCTTTCTCATTTCTTCTACCAAACCCATACTCTCCCGTAATCCTTTACTTCTTCCCCTAAAACCGCATTCTAATCCATCATGACATTTAGATTTTCATCTGCCTTTACATACTGAATTACACTTTCTCTTCATCTTCTGATTGTGGCATTGGCATGACTACATCTCAACTACTGTTCTCCGTGTTCGTTTGTTGTCAGTTCTGAAGAGAACCAAAGTATCACTGAACTGTACACCGTAACTCACTCTATGCTTTAGCGACCTATTCAAGACGAATCCTACTCCAGTAGTAGCACTTTTTCCGGCTGTTGATATTACCTCATATTCCTTGTCTTCCATGCATTTCACTTCACTGATCCACACTATCTCTAGATTGACCCTTAATATTTACCTATTCAGACCTTCTAGCTTCTCTAGCACGTTCCAGCTTCTGTCATTTCACGCCCCGATTCTTAGAACGTTATCCTTTCGTTGGTTATTAGATCTTTTCCTCATGGTCACCTCCCACTTGGCAGTCTCCTCCCGGAGATCCCAGGAGGGCACTAGTCCGTTTCATCTTTTGTCAATGGAGAGATCATCAGGACACTGTTTTCAATTACGGAGTACACGTCCTGTGGATACACATTATTCGTCTTTAATGTAGTGGTTTCCATTGCCTTCTGCATTCTCATGCCCTTGATCTTTGTTGATTCATCCGCCTTTTAGGGACAATTTCCCATCGCAAGAGCAAGAGAGTGTCCTGAGTCTCTGTCCGCTCCTCCACCCTCTCTGACAAGGCCATTGGCAGAATGAGAATGACTGCTTATGCTGAAAGGTATTGGTCACCATTGCTGATGATTTTTATTCAAAATTTAAGCAGTGGTGAGGTTCGAACGCGGAATCATGGACGTTTTGACTACTGGTCAAAGGCGCTATCGCTAGACGACGGGTCTAGAGCTTTATCAATGTAGTGAGGTGATTTTTTTTTCAAAAGAAACTGCTACAAGTTTCCATAGAAACGTTGTTGCACAGATTAAGGGAGGAGAAAACACATGGGTACATGTAAGCTAATGTAACTTTTGGTATTTGAGAGATAACGGAACCAAATTTTGCATATGTTGTCATTATGTTGCTGACTATAATCAGGAGGATTTTTGCAATCTTTTGTCAAATAATTTGTCAGGAAATTACTGGACACTTTTAGAATACATGTTATCAGATGAGAAACTGAAAGTTACTTTACTTATCACTGACAAAATGGGGTAGGTTATTCTTAGTAATCAGATAAAGGAATCTGTACGAGTTTTTTAATATCAGTCTTAAAAATCTCACAACCCATTTTCTTAAATTTATATGTACCATACATAGCACCTTTTGTTTCACAAAAATTTAAGTGAATTTGACAGTAATGCACTTCCAAAGATCTCTTAACGCAAGAAGTTGTGTTATAGTACGTACAAAGCCTATAGAAAATTTCGCCGTTTTTTTCTGCAGTGGTTCAGCAGAAAATGTTCCTTGCCAGCGAAAAGTGAAAATTGCGCGAAACGCAGAAAAAAAGATTTTATTTGCCGGTAACAAGTATTTTAATACTGGCCATTACCGTAGATTTGGCCTTCTTGGTCTTCAAACTTTTTTCCTCTAGTCTGATCCTTCTGGCATGCCCTTTTGCCAGCATCCTTCATTGACAATTCGGAACTAGCAATACGCACATCACAGTCTTCTTCAGTAGGCTTTCAGTGAAGTAACCTGCATCAATCCCTGGTCTCACAAGGGCCCTGATGCTTCACTGTATCCGTCATTGAACACAAGATTGGATAATATGAGGAAAGTCGGTGAATAGTAGATGATCTAACGTTGTCTTTTGGCTTCTCTTGTAAATGATATTATTAAAGCTGTCGTTCAGGTTTTGTGTTTCACCATATGTGCATTTCTTCAACCGCATCGTAAATGGGCCCAAAGTCTTCTGAACTCTACAGATGTCTTTTCAGGTGGCAGGCCACAATAAAATATCGGAAAAAAGGAGAGAGTGGTGTAAAAAAGGAGGCATGGCACTGTGAACTGATTCAAAGAAGCTGGATTTTACATCATTCTAAGCAAGTATTAAACTCTGAAAATTGAAAAAAATATTTTTAACATGCTAAAGAATTATCATGTGCAAAAAATTTCTACATTTTTGACCAGTTTTACATACAGCCCCCCCCCCCTTAATGAAGCGTGGCCGGAATACTCTTACGTTGCTCTTATTTCTATTCTTTTAGTTGTAATGGTAGCAAAAATGTCTTTAGTAGAGAGTACCATACTATGTGCTTCTAAAGTTAAAGTAGTTTGAAATTAATGAACTTGTTTTTACATGCACTCTAAGAAATAATAAACAAAAAAATAAAAAAAAAGCAAAAGAAACAGAACGACGTTTCACGAAGAGATTATCTAAATGGACGAAAATCGGTCTACCTAATGTACATGCACAGAATGACGAACGTACATGTACATTCAATTGGTTATTGAACTTGGCTCTGCCCATGATGTTCCGAACGTTCTGAATTGGGGATTGACCCAGCGACGTTCCAGGCCAAGGTAGGGTTTGCCAAGCATGAATATAAGCAATACAAACTCTCATTATGTGCGGGCAGGCATTATCTTGCTCAAACACAAGCAGAGGATGGCTTGCCATGAAGGGCAACAAAACGTAGCATTGAGTATTGTCGACGTACTGCTGTTAATACACTCCTGGAAATGGAAAAAAGAACACATTGACACCGGTGTGTCAGACCCACCATACTTGCTCCGAACACTGCGAGAGGGCTGTACAAGCAATGATCACACGCACGGCACAGCGGACACACCAGGAACCGCGGTGTTGGCCGTCGAATGGCGCTAGCTGCGCAGCATTTGTGCACCGCCGCCGTCAGTGTCAGCCAATTTGCCGTGGCATACGGAGCTCCATCGCAGTCTTTAACACTGGTAGCATGCCGCGACAGCGTGGACGTGAACCGTATGTGCAGTTGACGGACTTTGAGCGAGGGCGTATAGTGGGCATGCGGGAGGCCGGGTGGACGTACCGCCGAATTGCTCAACACGTGGGGCGTGAGGTCTCCACAGTACATCGATGTTGTCGCCAGTGGTCGGCGGAAGGTGCACGTGCCCGTCGACCTGGGACCGGACCGCAGCGACGCACGGATGCACGCCAAGACCGTAGGATCCTACGCAGTGCCGTACGGGACCGCACCGCCACTTCCCAGCAAATTAGGGACACTGTTGCTCCTGGGGTATCGGCGAGGACCATTCGCAACCGTCTCCATGAAGCTGGGCTACGGTCCCGCACACCGTTAGGCCGTCTCCCGCTCACGCCCCAACATCGTGCAGCCCGCCTCCAGTGGTGTCGCGACAGGCGTGAATGGAGGGACGAATGGAGACGTGTCGTCTTCAGCGATGAGAGTCGCTTCTGCCTTGGTGCCAATGATGGTCGTATGCGTGTTTGGCGCCGTGCAGGTGAGCGCCACAGTCAGGACTGCATACGACCGAGGCACACAGGGCCAACACCCGGCATCATGGTGTGGGGAGCGATCTCCTACACTGGCCGTACACCACTGGTGATCGTCGAGGGGACACTGAATAGTGCACGGTACATCCAAACCGTCATCGAACCCATCGTTCTACCATTCCTAGACCGGCAAGGGAACTTGCTGTTCCAACAGGACAATGCACGTCCGCATGTATCCCGTGCCACCCAACGTGCTCTAGAAGGTGTAAGTCAACTACCGTGGCCAGCAAGATCTCCGGATGTGTCCCCCATTGAGCATGTTTGGGACTGGATGAAGCGTCGTCTCACGCGGTCTGCACGTCCAGCACGAACGCTGGTCCAACTGAGGCGCCAGGTGGAAATGGCATGGCAAGCCGTTCCACAGGACTACATCCAGCATCTCTACGATCGTCTCCATGGGAGAATAGCAGCCTGCATTGCTGCGAAAGGTGGATATACACTGTACTAGTGCCAACATTGTGCATGCTCTGTTGCCTGTGTCTATGTGCCTGTGGCTCTGTCAGTGTGATCATGTGATGTATCTGACCCCAGGAATGTGTCAATAAAGTTTCCCCTTCCTGGGACAATGAATTCACGGTGTTCTTATTTCAATTTCCAGGAGTGTATATTAGAATAACGATACTTTATTTATTTATTTATGTATTCTTTATAATTACAGCCTATTATCTGAAAAGCTAAAATAGGCCATATAAATCACATTTCCTGAGATGGTAATAAATTTACTTCTGATACTTAATTAAAAGAAAGAGATTAAAAACTAGTTCTACTACTACAAAACTACGTTAAAATCCTTAACGAATTACCCAGCTGCTAATCTGCTACAAACGCTACAGAATTCGTTCTGTGTTTGTTCATGTATTTTGGTGCACATAACTTACGGATGGTTGTCTCCGGTACTGGATCCGCCCTCATACTATCCTGTCAAGAGTCATAATCTGCTGGAGTCTCTGGTCGTAGGGAAGCAGGTCAGCAGCGTTTCCACTTAGCAAGAAACTACAGCAGTCACTATTACTCCTGAAAGTCCACACCTCCATAATCTCTTTCACCAACGCAATCTAGATTCTTGGGACAGTATTACAGTATTTCTTTCGCTAGTCGCCTACCTCAATTACCTTCTCTCAATCTGCATATTATGTTGTCTAGCCTGGAGGACAGCATGTTGACTTATGGTTGAATGCCTCGTGAAGGCTTCCTTGGCTTTTCTCGATACTGCGGCTGCAGTATCGTCCAAGAAGAGCCAGGTCGACTCGCTCCTTAGTGCCGCTTTGCGATCCCGTATACTTAACACTTGACGTCCATCATCCGCAGCACCTTTATAGAGCGTGTGTTCTGGTGTGCCCACACAGCAGCAGGCGCAGCTATCACTCACCTGATTTTGTACTATAAGGGCCATGGACATTCAGGTTCTTTGTCAATCCACTCGATGGGTTAAGAAATCTCATTTTTAATCCCTCCCTGACGTTAGGGGAAAAATTGTAGTGTTCTCCTGCCTGTGCCTCAAGTGTCCCACTCACTTTTCCACAGCTGTAATATGCGATCTTTTCCTGCTTTTTTCGAATTGGCATCAGTTCCAAGAACTTCCACTTGATTGCCTTTCTTTACCCAGTGAAAGGCTCCCCTTTTTCTAATTTCCAAGTCCAATGGGTATACTCCTAGAATTAATAACAAATCGTCATCCAGGGTAGTGGATGAGGCTCCCTTTAATCTTAGTGGCACACCTCACTGAACTCTTTTCACTACTGAGGCTAGCTTCACTATCTGCAATGTATGAGCCACAATCTCGACTGATGCTAATATAGATTGGTGGTGAACTCTGATTGTCTTCAAAGGAAGCACAAATGGCCTATCTGCCATCACAATTCTACTTTTTCTGCCTGCTTCCTATACATGATGTGCTAAGTTACGACTCTCCCCTACATATTTCGTTACTGCGCCTCTCCTAATCGTTACATCATTCAATTTCATTTGAGAGTTTCTTATTAAGTTCCCTTTCAGCAGAAGGTACGCTGTTTTGTGAGGTGCTAGTGATAATTTAACACTTCGACACCAGCTCTCAAGTTCGTGGACGGCCGCATTACGTTTCTCTTCCATAATTCTTCTGGAGTCGACATTTACAAAAGCACGTGATTCGCAAGTCTCACCGGTCCACTTATGTCACCGCTGTCATATAACTTCCGTAGTTTGGGCTTCAGTGCTACATCCCGAGACTCCGAGCCACACACTGATCCCTGTGGACAGCCCCTTGTTATTGTGTTCGTTATTTTCTTTCCTTTCTTTAAAAAAAAGCAAATGGCTCTGAGCACTATGGGACTCAACTGCTGAGGTCATTAGTCCCCTAGAACTTAGAACTAGTTAAACCTAACTAACCTAAGGACATCACAAACATCCATGCCCGAGGCAGGATTCGAACCTGCGACCGTAGCGGTCATGCGGTTCCAGACTGCAGCGCCTTTAACCGCACGGCCACTTCGGCCGGCCCTTTCTTTAAAGGAGCACATCGCCCATGATAACAATCTCTGGCAACTTCTTCGGTGCGAATGCGCAAATACGTCCGATCTCCCGTGGGAACCTCGGAAGAGCAAATATGAAGGAAATGGACAGGGGCTGCAGTTAGGTGGCGCTCGGTGTGGATCGGCCTCGAGGCGAGAGGAGATAGTGCGTGCAGTTGCGATAACACAGTGTCCCGCATGGCGCAGTGGTTACCGTACCTTCCTAGTAAGCGGGATATTAGGCGGGATATCCCGGTTTCGAATCCCGGTCGTCACCGCCGATTGCGCGTAATGTCCCATTGCAGATGACAGCAGTGATCCCTCCCCTTTCCTTTCCTTTCTTCCCCTCTCCACCTTCAATTTACATATCGCAAATATCGTAACGCCGAAGTTACACCGATTCACCTGGGAGACACCCGAGCACCGTCGCTATAGTTCTGGACTTTATCATTGCGATCATCATGCCTTCGGTGTCTTAAAGAAGTCCTTCATGGATCGATGATTCCTGTCGGCAGGCTGTTTCGGACTTGTTCACGCAGCAGGACTCGGTGTTTTAGCAAAGAGGTGTCATCGACGTGGCGGCGTCGGTGGGATGACTGCCTCAATGATCAGGGCGGTGTCTGACTGGCATGCCGATTCTGGAATGCACTTTCTGCCAACTGAAACTTTTTGGTCGCTATTTATAACTGAGAGCAGCAGCAAACAAGCTTTTTTTTCGAATTGCTGCGGAATTCGTAAGATTCCGACATTTAGAAATTTTGAACGAAGAAGCTCATTAGAAAATCTTAAAGTAATCAAGTAATTATTACTTATTTATGCAAAGTACGTAGGCAATACCACAAAATGTGTCTCTAAAGTTAAAGAACATCGACATTGATGAACGTCTTTTGATATACACTAAGAGACAAAAGAAAAATGTACCTCGAAGGAATTATCTGAATAGGACGGAAATCGGTAGATGTGATGTACATGAACAGAAAAACAAATGTACAAAGCAGTTATTGGGCTTGGCCCTGCCCATAATGCTCCAAACGTTCCAGACCGTCACTCCAGGTTGTGGGACAGTGTGGCAGGGGACAGGCAGGTTGGTATCACGCCGCTGTGAGAGGCGAGTTTAGGCGTGGCATGGGGGTTCAATTTCAAGTGACCCATCACTGAACACAGTTCTGCTCCAGCCAACGAGATTCCAGGCCGAATTTATTGGACACCACTGCAAACGGGCTTGTTGGAGTACTAAGGTTAATACTGGTCGGCGCAAGGGGCGCCGTGAGCTCAGCCCCTCTCCTGTGGTCCCTGTGGCCGCTGTAACACCAGTTGCACGCCATATCGACGGTGATGATGGATCGGGGGCTCTGAGCGCCTCTCTGACAGCTCCCCCGGTTCTGTCGTCTCTCTAGGTCCACTCTTCCTTCTTGACGCTCTGTTCGGCTGTGTGTTAGCCATCCTTGCCAACGTTGTGGAATGTCGAGCAAATCGACGACTAGTCCAACCGCTTTCTTCGAGCCCAGCTACGTGTCTTCTCTCAAATACTGACATGTGCGTATATTGTTCACACGCCTGTCTGCTAGCCACAGTTACTGTCCAACTGAGTGCACAGAATGAAATTGGGTAAGATCTTATGCCGTGGTATCGACGTGTCCTCTGTTTGCTATCCTTCCTAGCTGCGTGATGAAATTTTGCTACTGCGGCACACATTCATCCGTCGCCTGCCAAAGTTTACAGTTTTGCATTTTCTGTCGATTCCTGCATGAATATCAATTTGTGATTGTTTTTTGACTGCAGAGGCACAGCTGCAGTGTACGTGTCGAACCAGTGATTTACTGTTTTCAATGCACGCGTAATCTCGCTTCCCACGCCCGGGTTCCCGGGTTCGATTCCCGGCGGTGTCAGGGATTTTCTCTGCCTCGTGATGGCTGGGTGTTGTGTGCTGTCCTTAGGTTAGTTAGGTTTAAGTAGTTCTAAGTTCTAGGGGACTTATGACCACAGCAGTTGAGTCACATAGTGCTCAGAGCCATTTGAAGCCATTTGCACGCGTAAACTAATATGGCTGTATAATGAGGTGACAAAAGTCGTGGGATAGCTGCTAATATAGTGTCGGACCACTTTTACCCCGAGTAGTGTAGCAACTCGCCGTGGCGTGTGCTCTACAAGTCTCGGACTTTCTCTGCAGAAGTATCGAGTCGTGCCGCCTCCGCATCCCTCCATAACTGCGGAAGGGGCTGTCGGTGCGGGCATTTCTGCACGAAATTACGTCCCACAAATGTTCCATGAGATACACGTCAGGCGACCTGGATGGCCAAATCATTCGCTCGAATCGTCCAGAATGTTCCTCAGACCAATTGCGAACAATTGTGACCCGGTGACATGACGCATTCTCATCCATAAAAGTTCTATCTTTGTATGCGAACATGAAGCCCACGAGTGGCTGCAAATGTTCTCCAAGTAGCCGAACGTAACGATTTCCAGTCAATGATCGGTTCAATTGGACCAGAGGACCTCGTCCACTCCACGCAGACACAGCCCACACCATTGTCAGCTGCCACCAACTGGCACAGCATTTAGTTGACAACTTGGGTCCATAGCTTCGTGGAGACAACGCCAAACCCGAATCCTACCATCAGCTCTCTCTCTCTCCCTCGTCCTTGTTTTTTATGTAGCCCGCCACCACATCCTCTTCTGTGACTTATGTCCTCAGTTATTTGCAGGATGTATTCCAATCTCAGATCTATTTCGTGATCACGAAACCTGTTGTTAAGTTCTCACGATTCTCATTTCTGCTATTTTCATTACATTCGTCTTTCTTCAATTTTCTTCCATATGTTGTACTCATTAGAATGTTAATTCCATTCAGCAGATCGTGTAATTTCACTGAGGTTGGCAACGTGATCAGCCAATCTTATCATTCACTTCCTTTCACCTTGAATTGTAATTCCACTCCTGACCCTTTCTTTTATTTCCATCGTTGTTTCTTGGATGTAGAGATTCAACAGCAGGGGCGAAAGACTACTTCCCTGTCTTACACCCTGTTTAATCTGAGCACTTCGTTCTTGCTCGTCCACTCTTATTTTTCCCTCTTGGCTCTTCTACATGTTGTATATTAACCGTCCCTCCCACTAGTTTACCATATTTTTCTCAAAATTTCGAACATCTTGCACCATGTGACATTGTCGAACGCTTTTTCCAGGTCGACAAAGCCTATGAACCTGTCTTGATTTTTCTTTAGTCTTGCTTCCATTATTACACGCAACGTCAGAATTGCCTCTCTCATGCCTTTACCTTTCCTAAAGCCAAACTGATTTTCATCTACCACATCTTCAATCATCTTTTCCATTCTTCTGTATATTATTCTTGTAAGAAATTTGGATGCATAAGCTGATTGTGCAGTGATTCTCGCCCTTCTCAGCTCTTGAAAGCAGGATCTCGTGAGGATGATAGCCTATTTTTCCGAAAGTCAGATGATATATCACCAGACTCATACATTCTACATATCAACGTGAATAGCCGTTTAGTTGCCAGTTTCCCCAGTGACCCCTTTTGCCTTATTCGGTCTTAAGTCTTCCAACTCTCTTTTAAATTCCGATTCTTTTATCGACTCCTGTTTCTCTTTTTGTCACGTCGTCACACGTCTTCCCCATCATTGAGGCTCTCCTCTGCATTTAGCAGTGGAATTCACTGTATGAATTTTAGTGTACCACCGTTGCTTTTAATTTCACCGAAAGTTGAGTTAACCCTCCTATATGATGAGTCAGGGCTTCCGACAATTTTTCTTTACATTTTTCCTGTAGCCATTTTTCTTTAGCTTCTCTGCCCTCACCAAGTGAAATGGGGACTCATCTGACGAGGCCACGGTTTTCCAGTCGTGGTATTAGCAAAGGCTCATATCGGTCGTCTGCTTCCATAGCCGTCTGCTGCCACAGACCATTAACGCCAAATTTCGTCGCACTGTCCTACTGGATACGTCTGTCGTCCGTCCCACATTGATTTCGGCTGTCATTTCACGCACTTTAGAAAATGCCGTTGCTCTCGGTCGTTCAATAAGGCCGTCGGCCACTGCCTAGCCCTTGGTGAGAGATAACGCCTGAACTTTCGTATTCTCGGCACACTCTTGTCGCACAAATGACAACTCCGCCAACGCACTCTCGCCATCTGTATGTGTTCAAATCACTTCAGTGTACAAAAAAACACCAGGCTTTTCTTTTATTTTCGTCTTAACCGACTAGGGCCACGTAACAACGTCAGTTCCTCTTCTTTTCTTGTTGTCTTCTATTTTTTCAGTACTCCATCTTTTTCCCATGTCATCTTTTCCGCTCTTCTGTCCATGTTATTTCCGATTTCTCACTTCTTCCGCATTGAGAGCCTTCTAGATTTAATATTTCATTCTTGAAAAGATTTCTGTCTGTTATTTCCGATTCTTTGATATTGTTTCTTTCTATATCTTTCCTTATTTCTGTAATCAGTGCTATTTTTGATATCTTCTTCCAGAAATACAGGAATATTCGTTTCATAAGCGCGTCCTCATTCATTACGTATAGGTGTGAAAAAAGATTAATCTCATTTCAGCCATTACTTCTAATATTTTCTGTTCATTTTAGTAGATCTCCTCATTACTTCTCATTTTCCAGCATTCTGTAGTTTGTATTTCACCCATTGTTTTTCTAACTATGAGTCTTTCGTGTACCTCCATTCTGTTCAGCTTATAGTTCATTGTTAGGCATTACATCCACATAAACATTCTGGTCGTACCACAGTGGTATAGTGTTTTAGTTTTGTTTTACTAGATATGCATTTCTTGCTATAAATTTTCTTTGTCAAACAATAACACTAGCCTTTTATTTTTTTCTTACACATATTTCCCCAGAACTCAAATACAAATAAATCCCATTCTGACCAAGGATTTCGACAGGGATTCCTACTTAATAATTAGCAACCGGTGCTGTACAATCGCATTAAAGTTATCAGACGTTTAATTGACTCTTTTATTAGAACATGTAACGCGCTTCGGCATCACACCCATCTTCAGACATCTGTTACAAAAAAGTACAAAATATGAGTGAACAGCACACTCAACACGTCTCAACGTTACAGAAAATGAGATCTGGTCATATGAGTTACATACCACAAACTTCAACTCCTTCCTAACCAACCAGGCGTACAGCCTTGACAACTCAAAGAAAGTGTCCAATAACATACGACTGCGACGCAAGCAGTCTTGAAACAGGGCGTATACTGACGCTAAGCAAGTCAACTAGCAGCGAAGCGCCCTCGGTAGGGGGAGCTGCTTGGTCATGTGCTCCATGCGTTCACTTGTAATTTGATAATAATATGCTCAGCATACAACATCTAACAGGGTGTAATTACTATTATCAATCGGAATATTACTTCCTTACACATTAACACTAAAGGATTTTTTAATTTTTCTTAAAAACTCCAAAACTATTTTTTTTTACATTGCCATCCTATGCCTATAGGCACTAAGCACAACTCAAACCATATGTCAATATAAAATAAATAATACGGCGGGGGGGGGGGGGGGGGGGAATTCCTTCCTGAATAAACATTTCAACCTCTCAAATCTCTAAAAGAATACCACCATATTAAATATAACCAACATTATCCGTCATAAAGTAAAACCCTGTGATCAGCTCGGGTACACAAACGTCTTAGGCGCTACCTGTTAAACCCAACGGCAACCACATCGGCGGCAGCCATCAACCCATCGAATTACAGCCAAGTGATACTCATGGGTCATGATTGCCCAAATAGAAGACTTCAACCAACAACTTACACCCCTCTACCACATGGAAAAACTTTAATTGTGAGAGGAAGAGCATTTTCATGAAATTCCAAAACATACGTGGGTTATACGTCATACATTAATGACTCGCATTTCCTGCTTAACTCAGATGTAAAGAGAAAATAGGTTTTTCATGATGAATCTCAAAATGCCACAGTTGAGGGCTCAAATTAAGCTCCATAAAATTGAGAAACCAATCCGTCTGATTATTAGCGCTTGTTGAAGCCCAAATTACTATCTGAATAGATTTTGTCATGATGAACTGAAAATATATTATAATTTTACGGAGACCTTTATTGTATGTAATAGTTCTGAGATGGCTGGCCTTCTACGAAGTATTAGGGTGCCCGATGGAGTTGTGTTAGCCTCATCTGATATAGTTAATTTGTATACGAACATCCCGGTCAATAAGACACTGGAAATTATCCACACGAATTTGCTAATGAATGAGGAAATGGCTCATAATGAAGTAGTTGATTTTATGGAGTTGTTACGACTGACCTTGTCATTTAATTATTGCACATTTAATGGTAAAACTTTTGTGCAACAAGATGGCCTTGATATGGAGTCAAGCCTATCAGGCCTTTTATCAGAGATTTTTATCAATAATCTAGAGGTAAAGCTTTTCAGCTCTCAGAGCGATTTGCTAAATGACATTGTAATTTACAGCAGATATGTTGATGACATATTTATTTTATTTAAAGGGGCGTTGGATTGGATAGATCAGCTAGCTCCCCAGTTTAATAGTATGCATGGAAAAATTAAGTTCACAGTAGAGGTAGAAGTCAAAAATTACCTGAGCTATCTCGACTTACAAATCACTAAGAATAGGAATGGTTTGGAAATAGGAATATTTCGGAAGCCAACGACAACAGACACAATAATTGCGGTGGATTCATGCCACACCCAACACGTAAAAAGGCGTTCTTTTCGTCAATGTTTAACAGGTTATACAGATTTAATTTGAGGAAAGAAGCCAGTGATAGGGATATTGAAATGACTGTAAGGATACTCGGACTCTAAGGATACTCGGAAAATTTTATACGAGAGTTTGGAGCTAAAATTCTTGGCAAGACGCGGCAGTCGGGCCGCAAAAATTAAATAGTAAGTTTGTGTCAAGGTAATACGTTGGACCATGTTGGCAAAAGATAACTAGTGCCTTCAGGAAGTCTGGCGTTCGCGTAGGGTTCCATACAAGGTAGATGTTGGTGGGAATATTGCGACATAAGGAAGAAAGGAAAAGAGATAAGTTCAAGCAATCCGGTGTATACGAAATTAAGTGTGGAGGATGTGCTGGGACATACACTGGCCAAACGGGTAGGGATTTCGCCACGAGGTTTAGAGAACATAACTACGGTAATAATAATGGACTGGGGTGCCATATGATGGAGACTGGCCATAAGCTGGTCCCGACAGAAGATAGCCTAAGGATTCTGCATTTAGAACCAAAAGGGAAGATTTTAGATAACCTTGAAGATCTGGAGTTCTACGCGCGTATACAGCACGCTGCCCACCCAGTATTTAATGAACAGGCTTCCGGTGGGAACAATTGGTTTTTTGGCTTGTTTGAACGGATACTATTTTGAACTTGGTGTCTATTATCCCCTCATGAGAAGTATGATATTGTATTTTATAGGAACTGGTGGTGTTCTGTGCACGTACCCCTATGATAGGCTAGGTGTTTTGCTGAATGGTTGGCTAGTTTAACGTCATACGGGGAAAGTCAGATGGGCAGATACGCTGGCATATACGGATTTGTTCACCACTGTACCCTTTGGATGGTCCTTGGTGACACAATGGTTAATTTTATGGATTTTAGATTTTAAAGTTTTAACACTTTTAATGTCTTGTTTTTTGTTTTTTAAAAAATCTAGAGCTCTCCCGTATCCGGATAGCATAGGTACGACTCGGGCAATTGTCATGCCACTAGTTTATATAAGGAATGTATGTTTTGGAATTTCATGAAAATGCTCTTCCTCTCACCATTAAACTTTTTCCATGTGGTAGAGGGGTGTAAGTTGTTGTTTGAAGGCTTCTAATTGGACAATCATGGCCCATGAGTATCTCTTGGCTGTAATTCGATGGGTGGATGGCTGCCGCCGATGTGGTTGCCGTTGGCAACAGATAGCGCTTAAGACGTTTGTGTACGGGAGCTAATCACAGGGTTTTACTTTTTGACGGATAATGTTGGTTATATTTAATATGGTGGTATTCTTTTAGAGATTTGAGAGGTTGAAATGTTTATTCACGAAGGAATTCCCCCCCCCCCCCCCCTATTATTTATTTTATATTGACATATGGTTTGAGTTGTGCTTAGTGCCACTACTGGCTATAGGCACAGGATGGCAATGTAAAAAAAATAGTTTTGGAGTTTTTAAAAAGAATTAAAAAAATTTTAGTGTTAATGTGTACGGAAGTAATATTCCGATTGCTAATAGTAATTACACCCTGTTAGATGTTGTATGCTAAGCATATTATTATCAAATTACATGTGAACGCATGGAGCACATGACCATGCAGCTCCCCCTACCGAGGGCGCTTCGCTGCTAGTTGACTTGCTTAGCGTCAGTATACGCCCTGTTTCAAGACTGCTTGCGTCGCAGTCGTATGTTATTCGACACTTGTCAAGGCTGTACGCCTGGTTGGTTAGGAAGGAGTTGAAGTTTGTGGTATGTAACTCATATGACCAGATCTAATTTTCTGTAACGTTGTGACGTGTTGAGTGTGCTGTTCACTCATATTTTGTACTTTTTTTAACAGATGTCTGAAGATGGGTGTGATGCCGAAACGCGTTACATGTTCTAATAAAATAGGAAATTGAACATCTGATGGCTTTATTGCGATTGTAGAGCATTGGTTGCCAATTATTAACACAACAATGATCGCAGGCCTCAGACGGGATTTTATGTCGTGTATATCAGGGATTCCTTGGTTGTAAGGCAAATGCTTGAACTGGGAATGTCTCCTAAAATGAACCCAACTTCTGCTCCCTCTGCTCCATTACACTACCAGATAGCCTGCAATTGGCTGAGGACTGCCTGGCTTATTACTCCAACAGCTCGTTCTGCCTCATAGGGTAGGGAACAGAAAATATTAAATCATTTACTGATCATAATTAAATTTTACGATTACAAACAAGATGAAATGAGAATTTTGTGGAGCTGTTTGTGCAACAATTCTACCTACTCAGACACCTCCTCACAATCGGACTATAGTTTGTTGGACCGTGTTTTATTCGCAGAGAGCAGGTGATGTTAATGTATTTGATTTAACGGTGCCCCAGGTTACTATATTAAAAGTTGTAGTTTCGAACTGGCTTCATTCCAACTATCAGATCATTACAGCACCAGAATCGGTTGGATCAATTACGTAACGATGTTGACTATAGTCAGAAACTGGATCATTCCAGTCTATTACTTAAAAAAGTCTGGAGCACTGGTACTGCACTGCTGCCAGCTCGTCTTAGAAATAAAGAAAATGAATTTTTGTTGCAATGTTTGCTTCCGTTTCACGTAACTGTGTAATATAATCACTTATGTACATTATGACAGTTTTAAGAATAAGAAATGTTTCGTTTATACGTGCGTCCATGACACAATCATACAGTTCCTTGATGCGGAGAATCTGATATGTGACCATTTGTTCATAATGACCAAGTTGTTGATGTGTGAGTGTAGCCCCCTCACTAAACCGTCGCAGGGTCACAAGAGAAGAGGTGTCCCACAACCTCGAAGCATGCAACAATCTAGAGGAAGTCCCTATGCAGCAAGTAAAAGCGATAATGTTGATGACTGCTACACCTAGTGTTGTTAATAACCTGTAACATAGATCCCAGTCTTTGCGTGGCACTATTGTTTTTCATCCAGTGACGCTTTCAGCGACAAAGGTACTATTTGTCATATGACCCGAATATCGATGTTGAGGAAGGTAATTAGCTGTCGCAATATGCAAAAGAAAGAACGTATCAGCTCATAATCCACAATGAAGCATGTTTACTCATTAAACTGTGCAGATGCGTTAGGATTACCTGGTCTATTCGTACACTATAACACCAAGAGCTCTGGCTAGTGAGGTGGGGTCATGAGCTCAATCTGGGTCTTTCCCGTGTGCTGGGCTATTGACCTCAGGTCTGGCCTGACACACAAGCTCATCTAGGCGGCTTCCCAATCCAGATCTCAGAAACTGAATACAATCACACAGAATGAAACATACACTTTGTGTAGAAAACTGGCATACACCTGCTGCCAACGCTTTCACGACGATGACACTGCAGAGCCAGTATGGGCATTGATCAACGGAAACAAGAGTCAACGTTTGCTCGTAACGTAGTGTTGACTTACCTGCTGCGTGATGACGTCAGCTGTCCAGCAGTAGAAGTAGATCTGGATGCTGTGGAAGGGCATAGTCATGGCGTACTGCAGGGCCGTGAGCGCGTCCTCAATCTGCACACACAGAAACACATACCTCCTGTCAGAAGGAAGGACATATCGTTACCGCAGCTGAGGCACCACGTACGTCTGCATCTACGTCTGCATCTACGTGACTGCACGGCAATTAACTCTAAAGTGCCAAGCCGAGAACTAATCGAACCACCTTCAGGCTATACGTCTACCGTCCCACTCTCTAACAGAGCGTGGGAAAAGTGTATGCTTATATCTTTTTGTACCAGCTGTGATATCTCTTATTTCATTATGATGATCGTTTCTCCCTACGTAGGCTGGCTACAACAGCATATTTTTATTTTTAGAGGAGAAAGTTGGTGATCGAAATTTCGTGAAAAGTTCTCGCTAGAAATGAAAACGCCTTTGTTTAGTTGCTTTATTAACACAGTTACATGTATTTATTGTGCGTAATACACATTAGTGCCTCAACCTGACAAACAGAGCATTTCGTACCGGTAGTACAAGTATTGTACTTAGAATTTTCAGGCAAAACTAATGTTGTCATCTTTTCATGTGCTTCTTATAGGCTTTCTATGTAAAATAAATGTATAACATTACTGGTTTTTACTGTTATGATGTGTAATTATCTGCTTTCACTGTATTTCTACTGTAGCAGTTAACTGATGCTGCTTTACTGAGGTGCCCAAGATGGTTTAACGTGTCCCTGTAACTAAGTTGAGTTAGTTACTGATGTTCAGATATACTGAACCTAATTGGTTCACGATCCTGTACTACTTTTATCTTTTATTAATTTTTATACCAGTTTTACACTTCACTTATACTGACAAAGCCTAATGATTATAAAATATTTTGTACATCGACATAAAGTAATTTTGTAATGTGCCTATGATAAAATGATATGAGATTGTCTTCATATTTTAATGATATGATAATCTTAGGTTTTTAAATGATCCTAAGATGTCTGTTGGTATGCGTGATTTACTTTGTACTCTACCATGTAATTACGTTCTTTTCTGCCATGTGGTAGCTCTATCGGTTACTATTGACTTCATAGACATTGTTCACATAATGTACATCGAAACGCACCCAGTAATCTTGTTTTCATGTGATATTTTTGATTAAATGTAATGTCACTACTTGCTTCCAAAAATACGTCGATGTTTTGGGCGCCATCTCCGTTGACAAAGATATTGATTCTGCCAACCTTGACTGTAACATACGACCTATATTCTTTCAACTGCAGAATATTGTTGTTTTCTGTAATCTTTGACAATACAGCTTTGGCACTCACCTTGTAATGTATACATCTTTGAGTTTGAAATAAGGAGTTGTAACAGCAAAGGATTACATTCCATATGATATTGTATTTGTATAAGGCAAAATAATTTTAGTTCATCTGACTTTATGAAGCCATTTTACGAAAATATGTCTGGAGTTCATTTGAAGATAATATCTTCGTGACTCATCATTGTACAGCTTTATAAGTACTTTCTAATTGACTGCTCTTCAGACATGTGCTTCTTTTGTCTGTGAATACTACATACGTTTTTTCTGTTTCTATATTTTATAGTCTTTCTGTGAAGATTCCTATTTAACTGAAACTGGTAGAGAACAAAGGTGTATCTCTACAGGTGATGGCTCAGAGATGCATTTCTTCAAATTTTTATATTAATGATTACCGTCCCAAATCGTTTATCATATCGTGATGGTCTGACTCCTATTTCGCGATAACAAAAAACGAGCTGCCCTTCTTTGAACTTTTTAGATTTCCTCCGTCAATCCTATTTGGTAAGGATCCCACAGCAGAACTCTTGCAAAGGACGGACAAGCGTAGTGTAGGCAGTCTGTTTAGTAGACCTGTTGCGTGTTCTAAGTGTTCTACCACTAAAACTTACTCTTTGGTTTGCCTTCAGCACAACGCTATCTACTGAATCGTTCCAATTTAAGTTGCTCTTTATTGTAATTCCTAAGAATTTAGTCGAGTTGGCAGCCTTTAGATTTGTGAGATTAGCCAAGTAATCGAAATGTAACGGATTTCTTTTTGTACTCATGTGTTTCGTTATTGATAGACAATTTCCACTTTTCGCACCATTCAGACATGGCGTCTGAGTCATTTTGCATTTCGTTTTGATTTTCTGATGACTTTAGTACACGGTAGATGACCGCATCATCAGCAAACAAAATAACAGGGCTGCTCAGATTATCTCCTAAATCGTTCATGTAGATAAGGAGCAGCAGAGGTCCTACAACTGTTCCTCGCCAGATATCACTTGCGTTTTACTCGAAGATTTTCCATCGATTACTACGTCCTGCAACCTTTCTGAGAGGAAATCACGGATCCAGTCGTACAACTGAAGCGATACACCATAGGCACACAATTTGATTACGAGTCTCTTGTGAGGAACAGCGTCAAAAACCTTCTGGAAACCCAGAAGTATGGAATCAATTTGAGTGCCCCTGTCGATACCACTCACCACTTCGCACAAATAAAGAGCTAACTGTTGAAACGGTGCAGTAGTTTCCGCTGCATAAGCAGCAGGTTTCGCGGCCGGCCGCGGGTGCAACAGGACCCATGTGGACGGGTGGAAAGAAATGTGTCAGGCTTCATAATACGTATTTATATGTGTCGTGTATTCAGCATTTCTTGTACTTGAATGTTAATCTGCCCATGAACTTTCACAATCCACCTCACACCTTTCCATAAAGCGTGGCCAAATCTTAGTTGGGAAGTAGTTTTGTAGTATAGCAGTGCCAACATTACTCCTGGGTAGGGAATCAGAGAGACAGCACAGGCAGGTAAAAGTCAAAGACGTTTCAAAGATTTGGGGTGGAGAGGTTGGTCACGGCCAAGTGGTTCGACCATCCCCTCCACCGGGACCCAGGAAGACCTCTGGGTGCCGGCGATATTCTGGGACTGTTACAGAAGACGGGTAAGTGAGCAGACGTGCCCTCAATGCGTCTGTCTCGATGTTCACGCGTGGAAGAGAGGTATTTGAATATTTGCTCTAATTCTTTTATTTCAAGCTTCGGATTGTGTAAGGAAATGATTGTTCTCGTATAATTTCGGAAATTTGACTCCGTGTGTTAATGTATCTAGTCCCCAGTTTGCCCGTTATCCTCCTCACATAGTGGATTTCCCATGTAAAATATTGGGAGACTGTGGTGGTATACATTTGGCCAACGCAAGTCCGTCTTGCCCGTATAAATGTGCGTGCACATTAGTATAGGCTATAATATACCCGAGCTATGAGTTGTAAAATTGTAAAATCTGTAAACTGGATCAATTTCTGCAATCGCTGTAAAGTCGAGTGATAATGTTTAAAATAACCAATTGTCATCAACCTTTAACATACCCTAAAAATCACAAAGGAGTCAAGCTAAATGGAATTCATTTAAAATAAAAGCTATAGAATGCAGGGACCCACACATCAGCGTGTGAGCCCTCCAGCCCGTTGCCTAGTATCGTACAGAATAGGGCACGCTCTCTAGGTAGCGCTCTCAAGCTCCCCTCCCCAGTTATCCGTTACGCAATTTTCATTCAGGGCTAATGACATCAACTTTCATCTGGCGTCCCTAGGCAAGGAGGTTTGACGGCAATCTTTCACTGTGTTTCATAAGAACGATACTTTCTGGATTCCTGCTGACTGTTTGTCAATAGGCCTTTACCTTCAAAGTAATTACTAATGTGTGATCACAATATATCTTCCAAAATCTACTGCAAATCAACATTAGTGATATGAGTCTGTAATTTATCAGATTACTCCCGTTTCCTTTCTTGAGCACTGGTGTGACTTCCGCAACTTTCCATTTTTTTGGTGTGGATATACGTTGAGCGACCGGTTGTTTGTGATTACTAAATATGGAGTTATTGCATCAGCATACTCTGAAAGGAACCTCATTGCTATGCTATCTGGAACGGAAGACTTGCCTTTATTAAGTGCATTGAGCTACTTTGCTACACCGAGGATATTTGCTTCTATATTACTCATGCCTCGCACTGAAGTCCGCACAGATATTTCCCCGTGCATAGCACCAAAATGAAGTTCCAGTATAACTGGCTGCTGTTACTTATGTGATGCCTGTTTGTCTGTACTTGAAATTAGTCTATTCTATTTCTTGCTGCTTTCACCGTTTAGCGCGTCTTTACAGTATGCATGCATTGATGCTTGATGAGTTTCTCCTAGCTGAGCTATGTGGCAAGCATATCGTTGGCGACTCGGGTGTAGTAGCGTCTCTGAAGTGTGAGTTGCGCCCCTTGACCTCTGGACTACCTGGGTGCAGAACTCTGGCGTCAGGCGTCATAACGGCACCGCGCCTACTTCACCCACCATGTTATAGTTAGGTAAAAAATTTCGATCGGTCTGTGAGTGATTAAGGGCTATTTACCCATTGCAGATAATGAATCTCGTGTCATGGCCTACAATGATAACTGAAGAATGGAACTGTCAGGTCAACATGAGATTGTAATACTTCATTCAAAACACTCACATAACAAAGGTAACTGCTTATTCCACATCAGCTACGGCATTTACAATTTCGCTCGTAAATTTGTCCCTAAAAATAGTAACATGTTATTTAGTGCTCCAGAAATTTTTGGTGGAGTTTGCATACTTTGCAAGAAATTGACAAACATTTCTAACACTATTCCTAAAGTCGGTTTTCTGTTACGTTGTACAAGTATCTGTGTTGTCAAAAGTAGACCACATGAAGCACCCACGTGTGCGACTAATTTTCATGAAAACTTGATATTTAATGCCCTGTTGAAGAAAATATGTCCATTGTCGCTTTTGCAGTACTTGTCTCTAAGACAACGAGTCGCAACATAAACGTCGATAGGCAGTCCATAATTTCTGATACCAAGTATTTAAAAATGTATTTCGTTTTAGATTGAGATTTCTTAATATCAGGTAATGCTTAATAAATACTGGCTTTGTTCATATGACATATTCATCTGTAGTAGCATATATGTATACCCAAAGCCATGTATTTCCAAAGTCGGATGAATCAGCGATGATCGAAGGCATGAGGGTGCAGAAGACAATGGAAATCATTGCATTATAGACACATAACATTTATACACAGAAAATGTGGCCTGTACTTGAAAAAGTGTCATGATGATATCTTCATTGGCGAAAGATTCCGGAATAGTCCCCCAGTCGGGTCTCCGGGAGGGACCTGCCAAAAGGAAGGTGACCATGGGAAAAAGACTGAATAATCAACCAAAGGATAATGTTCTACGAGTCGGGGCGTGGAATGTCAGAAGCTTGAATGTGGTAGGGAAGCTAGAAAATTTGAAAAGGGAAATGCAAATGCTCAGTCTACATGTAGTAGGGGTCAGTAAAGTGAAATGGAAAGAAGACAAGGATTTCTCGTCAGATGAGTAGAGGGTAAGATCAACAGCAGCAGAAAATAGTATAACAGGAGTAGGACTCGTTATGAATAGGATGGTTCAGGTATACATGGCGACGTTGCAAGCAGAATAAGACGAGTAGAGACAGTATATGAGGATATTGAACGGGTATTTCAGTACGCGAAGGGTGCTGAAAATCTGTCATGGGGGGATTGGAAAGCGGTTGTAGGGAAAGGAGCAGAAGAATGGATTATGGGATAATATGGGCATGGTAGTAGGAATGAGAGAGGAGAAAGACCATTTGAGATCTGCAGTAAATTTCAGCTAGTAATAGCGAACACTCTGTTCAAGAATTTGGAAAAGGGAAGATTTCAGTTAGTTTACATCATGGTCAAGCAGAGATACCGAAATCAATTATTGGATTGTAAGGCTTACACAGGGTCAGACATAGATTCAGATAACTAGTTGGTCATGATGAAGAGTAGGCTGAAGTCAAGACACTAGTCATGAAGAATAAATGGGCAAAGAAGTGGGATACGGAAGTACTAATGAATGAAGAGATACATTTGAAGTTCTGTGAGGCTGTAGATACTGCGATAACGAATAGCTCAGTAGGCAGTTCAGTTGAAGAGGAACGGACATCTCTAAAAAAAGGAAATCATAGTAGTTGGAGAGAAAAATGTAGGTGCAAAGAAGGTGACTGCGAAGAAACTATGGGTAACAGAAGAAATAACACAGATGATTGATGAAAGAAGGAAGTACAAAAATGTTCACAGAAATTCAGGAATGCAGAGATAAAAGTCCCTTAGGAATGAAATAAATAGGAAGGGCAGGGAAGCTAAGACGAAATGGCTGTATAAAAACGTGAAGCAATCGAAAAATAAATGATTGACGGAAAGATTGACTCAGCATATAAAACAGTCAAAACAACCTTCGGTGAAATTAAGAGCTAGGGCGGTAACATTAAGATTACAATGGGAATTCCACTATTAAATGCAGAGGAGAGAGCGAATAGGTTGAAAGAGTACATTGAGGCCATGTATGAGGGGGAGGGCTTATCTAATGAAGTAATAGAAGAAGAAACAGGAGATGATAGGAAAGAGGACCCAGTATTAGAATTTAGAAGAGCTCGGAAGATTTAAAATCATATGAGGCAGAAGGGATAGATAGCTTTCCATCAGAAGTTCTAAACTCATTGCTGGAAGTGCAAACAAAACGACGACTCACGTTCGTGTGTAGAACGTGTGAGACGCGATCCATACAATTCCGAATATTGCAAGCGCCGACAAGTGCGAGAATTATCGCAAAATCACCTTAACAGCTGAAGCATCCACGTTGTTGACAAGAATAATGTACAGCAGAATGAAAAAGAAAACTGAGGATGTGTTAAATGACGATCACTTTGGCTTTAGGATAGGTAAAGGCGCCAGAGAAGCAGCTTTGACATTGCGCATGACAACGGAAGCACGATTAAAGAAAAATCAAGAAGCGTTCATAGGATGTGTCGAACTGGAAAAACCGTCCGATAATGTATAAAGGTGCAAGATGTTACAAATTTTGATAAAGATATGGGTAATCTATGGAGAAGACGGGTAATATATAATACGAACAACAACCAGGAAGCGACAATAAGAGTGGAAGACCAAGGACGAATGATGTAAGGCAGGGGTGTAGTTTTTCACCCCTACTGTTCAATCTATACGTCGAAGAAGCAGTGCCGGAAATGAAACAAAGGTTCAAGAGTGGGATTAAAATTTAAGGTGAAAGGATATCAGTGTTAAGATTCACTGATAACACTGCAATCCACAGTGAAAGTGAAGAAGAATTACAGGTTGTTACTACAAATATCCCCCTCCTCCCCCCCCCCCCCATGAACCATGGACCTTGCCGTTGGTGGGGAGGCTTGCGTGCCTCAGCGATACAGATGGCCGTACCGTAGGTGCAACCACAACGGAGAGGTATCTGTTGAGAGGACAGACAAACGTGTGGTTCCTGAAGAGGGGCAGCAACCTTTTCAGTAGTTGCAGGGGCAACAGGCTGAATGATTGACTGATCTGGCCTTGTAACCCTAACCGAAACGGTCATGCTGTGCTGGTACTGCGAACGGCTGAAAGCAAGGGGAAACTACGGCCGTAATTTTTCCAGAGGGCATGCAGCTTTACTGTATGGTTAAATGATGATCGCGTCCTCTTGGGTAAAATATTCCGGAGGTAAAATAGTCCCCCATTCGGATCTCCGGCCGGGGACTACACAAGAGGACGTCGTTATCAGGAGAAAGAAAACTGGCGTTCTGCGGATCGGAGCGTGGAATGTCAGATCCCTTAATCGGGCAGGTAGGTTAGAAAACTTAAAAAGGGAAATGGATAGGTTAAAGTTAGATATAGTGGGAATTAGTGAAGTTCGGTGGCAGGAGGAACAAGACTTTTGGTCAGGTGAATACAGGGTTATAAATAAAAAAATCAAATAGGGATAATGCAGGAGTAGGTTTAATAATGAATAAAAAAAAATAGGAGTGCGGGTAAGCTACTACAAACAGCATAGTGAACGCATTATTGTGGCCAAGATAGACACTAAGCCCACACCTACTACAACAGTACAAATTTATATGCCAACTATCTCTGCAGATGATGAAGAAATTGATGAAATGTATGATGAGATAAAAGAAATTATTCAGGTAGTGAAGGGAGACGAAAATTTAATATTCATTGGTGACTGGAATTCTAGAGTAGGAAAAGGGAGAGAAGGAAACATAGTAGGTGAATATGGATTTGGGGAAAGAAATGAAAGAGGAAGCCGTCTGGTAGAATTTAGCACAGAGCATAACTTAATCATAGCTAACACTTGGTTCAAGAATCATAAAAGAAGGTTGTACACATGGAAGAATCCTGGAGATACTAGAAGGTATCAGATAGATTATATAATGGCAAGACAGAGATTAAGGAACCAGGTTTTAATTGTAAGACATTTCCAGGGGCAGATGTGAACTCTGACCACAATCTATTGGTTATGAGCTGTAGATTAAAACTGAAGAAACTGCAAAAAGGTCGCAATTCAAGGACATGGGATCTGGACAAACTGATTAAACCCGAGGTTGTACAGAGTTTCAGGGCGAGCATAAGGGAAAAATTGCCACAAATGGGGGAAAGAAATACAGTAGAAGAGGAATGGGTAGCTCTGAGGGATGAAGTAGTGAAGGCAGCAGACGATCAAGTAGGTAAAAAGACGAGGGCTAGTAGAAATCCTTTGGTAGCAGAAGAAATATTGAATTTAATTGATGAAGGGAGAAAATATAAAAATGCAGTAAATGAAGCAGGCATAAAGGAATACAAACGTCTCAAAAATGAGATCGACAGGAAGCGCAAAATGGCTAAGCAGGGATGGCTAGAGAACAAATGTAAGGATGTAGAGGCTTATCTCACTAGGGGTAAGATAGATACTGCCTACAGGAAAATTAAAGAGACCTTTGGAGAAAAGAGAACCACTTGTATGAATATCAAGAGCTCAGATGGAAACCCAGTTCTAAGCAAAGAAGGGAAAGGTGGAAGGAGTATATAGAGGGTCTATACAAGGGCGACGTACTTGAGGACAATATTCTGGAAATGGAGGAGAATGTAGATGAAGATGAAATGGGAGATACAATACTGCGTGAAGAATTTGACAGAGCACTGAAAGACGTGAGTCGAAACAAGGCCCCCGGAGCAGACAACATTCTATTAGAACTACTGATGGCCTTGGGAGAGCCAGTCCTGACAAAACTCTACCATCTGGTGAGCAAGATGTATGAGAGAGGCAAAATACCCTCAGACTTCAAGAAGAATATAATAATTCCAATCCCAAAGAAAACAGATGTTGACAGATGTGAAAATTACCGAACTATCAGTTTAATAAGCCACAGCTGTAAAATACTAATGCGAATTCTTTACAGACGAATGGAAAAACTAGTAGAAGCCAATCTTGGGGAAGATCAGTTTGGATTCGTAGAAAGATTAAGGAAAGGCAAACCTACGTTTCTAGTATTTGTGGACTTAAAAAAAGCTTTTGACAATGTTGACTGGAATACTCTCTTTCAAATTCTGAAGATGGCAGGGGTAAAATACAGGGAGCGTTAGGCTATTTACAATTTGTACACAAACCAGATGGCAGGGAAGCAGTGGTTGGGAAGGGAGTGAGACAGGGTTGTAGCCTCTCCCCGATGTTATTCAATCTGTATATTGAGCAAGCAGTAAAGGAAACAAAAGAAAAATTTGGAGTAGTTATTAAAATCCATGGAGAAGAAATAAAAACTTTGAGGTTCGCCGATGACTTTGTAATTCTGTCAGAGACAGCAAAGGACTTGGAAGAGCAGTTGAATGGAATGGACAGTGTCTTGAAAGGAGGATATAAGATGAACATCAACAAAAGCAAAACGAGGATAATGGAATGTAGTCGAATTAAATCGGGTGATGCTGAGGGAATTAGATTAGGAAATGAGACACTTAAAGCAGTAAAGGTGTTTTACCATTTGGGGAGCAAAATAACTTATGATGGTCGGAGCAGAGAGGATATAAAATGTAGACTGGCAGTGGGAAGGAAAGCGTTTCTGAAGAAGAGAAATTTGTTAACATCGAGTATAGATATAAATATCAGGAAGTCGTTTCTGAAAATATTTGTATGGAGTGTAGCCTTGTATGGAAGTGAAACATGGTCGATAAATAGTTTGGACAAGAAGAGAATTGAAGCTTTCGAGATGTGGTGCCTCAGAAGAATGCTGAAGATTAGATGGGTAGATCACATAACTAATGAGGAGGTATTGAATAGAATTGGGGAGAAGAGGAGTTTGTGGCACAACTTGACAAGAAGAAGGGACCGGTTGGTAGGACATGTTCTGAGGCATCAAGGGATCACAAATTTAGCCTTGGAGGGCAGTGTTGAATGTAAAAATCATAGAGGAAGAGATGAATACACTAAGCAGATTCAGAAGGACGTAGGTTGCAGTAAGTACTGGGAGATGAAGAAGCTTGCACGGGATAGAGTAGCATGGAGAGCTGCATCAAACCAGTCTCAGGACTGAAGACCACAACAACAGCAACTTCAAATATCAACCAGTTACAATGCACATTAAATGGTTTCTCTTTTATTTTTTGTTTCTCTGTTTGTAGATGCTGCCATTCACCCATTCGGATTTATTCGGCTCGGCTCTTATAGGCCCGTCCCCATTTGTCTGCCACGGAGATTCCCCTGGCAGAGACGTGACGTACACTATGCATGCATTCAAAAATCAACTTATGATTCGTTGAGAAATCAGCTTAGAATATGTTAAAAATATTAAAAAATCAACAGGGATGCGTTTCGAAATCACGTGAATAATCGATAGACTGACGTGCGCTGGATGCGAGGCGCTTCGTGAAAAAAGCTTTTTGTTCAAGAATATGAATTTGGCGGACCCTGAAATTGTCGCTAGGGGGAGACATCCCAGTTGCCCCCCCCCCCACCCCCCCCCTCCTGTCGTCAATGATCCAGGCCTGCTTGTGTTTGTTTAAAAATAAACAATACATAGTTAGAAGCACGCTTCACAGGTATTTTGTCCTCACCTGGATCTGCTGGTAGAGATCCATGCAGAGGCAGAACATACTGATGGAGAACTGCACCAGCACCATGGTGCTCATGGCGGCCTCCAAGTCGTGCAGGAACCTGCAGCACATGCACCACATTCTGCACCCCGGCCGATTACATCTTCACTTCACAGGCACGTCGATATTCATTCAGAGTTTGAATTTAATGAACTCTGGCTCTACACACTGACTGCAGAAACAATCTCAAATTAAGCACAAAATTTAAAACACTGTCAAACCAAGGTAGTCACTAATTTATTAATATTAACATAAATCATAAGGAAATCATTTATAAGAGTGATAAAGAGTGATAAATTACATCAGTTAGCTTACTATTCATAAAAGATTATATTTCTGGGAACTAAAGGCCCATTACCCAATGACAACAAAAAAGGAAAATAATATTGAGGGTGGGTCACTAACTATTGCCACCTAGAATAAGTCGAAAAGTATGATAAGAGCTGAAAAGCTTGTAGGACAAAAGTTGCAAGGGACAACGGGGACCATAGTAGGACGTTGGTTTTTTGTTCCTAGGTGGAGTCGCTTCAGAGATTTGAAGGTCAAATTTGTTTTTTTTGTTTTTTTTTTTTAATGGGGTGCTATAGTTTGATACTTATTTTCGGTGGCGGCTATCGAGACGAATCCAATGATGTGTAACAGTAAGGTCTTTGAAGGTGAACGAAGATCACAAAGGTGGGATGAACGTCCATTTACAGAAGGCGTTCGAAGTCATGACCACTGGTATCAACGCAGTGCTTCAATCTTCTTATCATGGATTCAGTGGTATTCCTTATCAGATCGGCACTTATAGAAGTACAATCTCTGACAATTGTCCCTCGCATATCGTCTTTATAAACAATGTCTTTTACGAATCCCCATAAGAAAAATTCCAGAGACATCAAGTCTGGCGAACGAGCCGGCCACGACACTTCTCCTTCGCGTCCAATCCAACGATTCGGGAATTGTCTCTGCAACTCATTTCTAGCCATCAGCGAAAATTGTGCCGGACACCGATCGTATTAATACCAATTTCTGTTCCTTTTTCCTAAAGGTATTTCTTCCAATAACAGACCTAATGTTTCTTGCAGGAACGTGGTGTACTTCCTACCATTAAGATTTCCTTCGATGAAATAGGGGCCTATAATTCTGGCCTCCAGTAACCCACACCATACATTCACCGACCACGGTTTTTGATGTGCGGCTTTCCGCAGCCAATACGGATTTTCAGTTTCAAAATAATGCATGTATTGCAGATTAACATTTCCATGCTTCGTGAACGTAGCCTCGTTAGTAAATAAAATCAAATTAATAAATGTGTCATCCCTCTGAATCTGAAGGTGAGCCCATCGGCAGAATTCAATGCGACGCATACAATCCTTACCAGTTAATTCTTGGTGGAGACTGATACGCTAAGGATGATATTTATGACGATGCAGAACACGAACACACTGCTCTGGCTCATGCCAGATTCCTTTGCGATTTGACGCGAACTAACACAACGATCTCGAACCACAGTGGCAAGAGTACCAATTCCCGTTTCCTCGATAGTAATTTTCCTTCCGATGCTTTGTTGTCCTCAATTTATCATACACATATTTAAATGTACGACGTGTAGGGTGAGAACGTTGAGCATATCTTTCAGTGTGTAAGTCTCTAGTTCTCACTGAATTTCGTTGGCATTCTCCGTAAATGAGAAGCAAATCGACTTGTTCTTTAAAGAAATACATCATTCACATTCACTTGATTCGACTATACTAGTCTTACCATTCCTATTATTATTGTATTTCGAAACCGTCAATGGTGTTTACCTGTCAATGGCACTTTAGATGGATAAGCCGTATTCGGCGAATATTTACTATCTGCACGATATAAGAGAGAGAATTGTCAGAGCATGTGCTTCGATAAGCGCCGAAGTGATAAGGAATACCACTCAGCCCATGATAAAAAGATTGCAGCACTGCACTCATCACTTCGAACACCTTCTGTGAATGGACGTTCATGCCGCCTTTTTGACCATCGTTGACCTTCAAAGACCTTACGGTTACACGCCATTGGATTCTTCTCGATAGCCGCTATCAGAAAATAAGCACCAAACTATAGCATCCCATTTTTAAAAAATAAAGCTGACCTTCGTATCTCTGATGCGACCCCACCTAGCAGCAAAAAACCAATGACATATTATGGCCCCCGTTGCCCCATGCAACATTTGTCCCACAAACTTTTCAGCGCCTGTCATACTTTCGGAGTTATTGAAGTAGGCAATAGTTAGTGACTCACCCTGTATAGTGAATAATAAAAAATGTAGCAATACTTCAGCATGAAGTGATACAGGGGTACAGCCTATCCTCCATGTAAATCAACATCTACATTAACCCAGCAGTAACGGAAATCAAGGAACGAGTGGGTAAGGGAATTAAGGTCCACGGAGCCAAAATAAAAACTGAAGTTCGCAAATGATAACATATTTCGAGATGGGCCTGTGGATCTTTGATTAGTAATGAAACCGTTCTCGGTCTCGGATTGGGACCCGTCACTGCTTAAATTTTGATTAATAATCAGCATTGGCTACCAAAGACTTGCGGCATAAGAAGTCACCCTCATTCTGGCAATGGCCTTGCCAAAGAGGGTTAAGAGCGGACAGAGGTTCAGGGCACTCTCTTGCCCTTGGGGTGGGAAGCTGCCGATGAAAGTGAAACAATCAGCAATGATCAACGGCATAAGGATGTGGAAGGCAATGGAAACCACTGCATTAAAGACACGTAACGTGTGTCCACGGACATGTGGCCTGTAATTGAAAAATTGTCTTTATGATATCTCCATTCGGATATCCGGGAGGGGACTGCAAAGGGGAGGTGATCATGATAAGAAGAATGAATAAACAACGAAAGACAAATGGTGATGGTGTTAGGACAGCAACCAGCCACAAATTTACTTTCAGTTCCTTTATTCAAAGGAAAGCGTTACCGGTTTCGAATCGTTGTGATTCATCCTTAGACGGTTGACATGCTTTCTTTATGACATTTGGTGCGTTTTTACAGATTAATTGTCCTAAAATATAAATAAAACATAATTATAAACAGGCCACACACAGATGGTTGCGTTACAGATTTTCGTTGCATGTGACTTACGTGAAATGTCGGTTTCTTTTTTTTTTTTTTTTCATAATATTTGTCCAACAGATGTAAATGCATTCCCACTGCATCCTCGTTGTTGCACATGTAAATAGTTTTCACTGTACTCTTTAGATTTGTCGCTGAGATCATTTCAACCACGCACCACATGTTTTGATACATACAAAGGGCTTACAAACATATGAGTATCACAGATGCTATGATATATCGTAACATTTGACGATGATGTCCTATGTTTGGAAAGGATCATATATTCATTTACACAACTGTAATGCCTTTTACATTAGTACAGAGACATTGAAGTTCTGAGTTGATATTGCCAAATTAATTACAAAGTTTTTATATATATTTAGAACTGTATAGGTAAAATAGTATGTTATTTTATTACATTTGGCATCATGAGAAATATAGTAACATATAAATTTGCTACTCGATCTGCAGATAGGTGTATTAATATTATTTGCTTTGGAGGCTGGAACGTTCTAAGAGTCGGGGCGTGGACTGTAAGAAACTTGAACGTGGTAGGGAGAAAGGAAATGTAAAGGCTTAATCTAGATACAGTAGAGGGTAGTGAAGTGAAATGGATGGACGGTCAGATGCTCAGATGAGTACAGGGAATATCAACAGGAGCAGAGTATGGTATAACGGGAGTAGAATGCGTTATGAGTAGCAAGATAGGGCAGATAGTGTGCTACTGTGAACAGTTCAATGATAGGGTTGTTCTCATCAGGATCGACAGCAAACCACCACCGACAACTACACTTCAGGTATACGTGCCAAAGTCGCAAACGAAAGACGGAGAAAGTATATAAGGATATTGAATGGGTAATGCAGTACGTAAAGGGAGATGAAAATCTAGTAGTCATGGGAGACTGGAATGCAGAAGAAGAAAGGGTTATGGGTGAATATGGGCTTGATACAAGGAATGAGAGCTGAGAAAGACTAACTGAGTTCTGCAATAAATTTCAGCAAGTACCAGCGAATACTTTGTTCAAGAATCACAAGAGCAGGAGGTAAACCTGGAAAAGATCGGGTGATACGGGAAGATTTCAGTTAGTTTATATCATGGTCAGACGAAGATTCCGAAATCAGATATTGGATTGTTTAGGCGTAGCCAGGAGCAGATACAGAGATCACAATCTAGTATGCTGAAGTTTAAGAAGATTAAGAGATTAGTCAGGGAGAATCAATACTCAAAAAAGTGGAATACAGAGGTACTAAGGAATGAAGAGATACGTTTGAAGCTCTTTAAGACTATAGGTACTGCAATAAGGAACTTCTCAGTAGGCAGTACAGATGAAGGGGAATAGACATTTCTAAAAAGGGCAATCACAGAGGCTGGAAAGAAAAATTTAGGTACAAAGAAGGTAAATACAAAGAAACCATAGGTAACAGAAGAAATGCTTTAGTCGATCGGTGAAACAAGGAAGTACAAAAATGTTCCGGGAAACTCAGGAATACAGAAATACAAGTAGCTTAGAAATCAAATAAATCGGAAGCGCAGCGAAGCTAAGATTAAATGGCTGCAGGAAAAATGTGAAAAATCGAAAAAGAAACGATTTTCGGAAGGACTAATTCATCTTATGGGAAAGTTAAGACAACCTTCGATGATACTAAAATCTAGGGAAGTAACATAAAGAGTTCAATGACATGCCACTGTTAGACGCAGAGGAGAGAGCGGATAGGTGGAAAGAGTTGACTGAAGACCTGTATGAGGTAGATGATTTGTCTGATGTGATAGAAGAAGAAACAGGAGTCGATATAGAAGAGGTAGTATATCCAGTATTACAAGCAGAATTTAAAAGAGCTTTGGAAGACTTAAGATGAAATAAGGCAGAAAGGATGCATACGTCAGACTTTCTAACGTCATTTGGGGAAGTGGCAACAAATTAATATTCACATTGGTGTGTAGAATGTGTTAAACTGGTGATATACCATCAGGCTTTCGGGAAATTCTCATCCACACAACTGCGAAGACAGCAAGAGCTAAGAAGATCGAGAATTATCACACAATCAGCTTAATAGCTGGTGCATCCACGTTTCTGACAAGAGTAATACACAGAAGAATGGAAAAGAAAACTGAGGATGTGTCAGACGCCGATCGCTTTGGCATTAGGAAAGGCAAAGGCATCAGAGAGGCAATGGTGACATTGTGGTAGATAATGGAAGCAAAACTAAAGAAAAATCAAGACACGTTCACTGGATTTGTCGACCTGGAAAAAGCGTTCGACAATGTCAAAGGATGCAAAATGCACGAAATTCGGAGGAAAATAGGGGTAGGCTACAGGGAGGGACGGGTAACGTACAATATGAACAAGAACCAAGAGTGAATAACAAGACTGGAAGATCAGAAACGAAGTGCTCGGATTAAAAACGATGTAAGACACGGATGGAGTCTTTCGCCCCTTCTGTTCAGTCTATAAATCGAAGAAGCAATGATGGAAATAAAATGAAGGTTTGAGAGTGGAATTAAAATTCAGGCTGAAAGTATATCAGGGATACGATCCGCTGATAACATTGCTACCCCGAGTGAAAGCGAAGAATAATAATATGATCTGCTGAGTGGAATGAACAGTCTTATAAGAACGGAATATGGATTGAGAGTAAATCGAAGAAAGACGAAAGTAATGAGAATTAGCAGAAATGAGAACAGCGAGAAACTTAACATCAGAATTGATGCTCACGAAGCAGATGAAGTTAAGGAATTCTACTACCTAGGCAGCAAATTAACCAATAACAGACGGAGCAACGAGGACATCAAATGCAGACTAGCACTGGCAAAGAGGGCATTCCTGTCCAAGAGAAGTCTACTAGTATTAAATATCGCCCTTAATTTGAGGAAGAAATTTCTGAGAATGTACGTCAGAAGCACGACATTGCATGGTAGTGAAACATAGGCTGTGGAAAAACCGGAACATAAGAGAATCTAAGCAGTTGGGATGTGGCGCTACAGACGAATGCTGAAAATTAGGTGGACTGATAAGGTAAGAAATGAGGAGGTTCTGCGCAGAATCGGAGACGAAAGGAATATGTGGAAAACGCTGACAAGGAGAAGGGATTAGAAGATAGCACATTTGTTAAGACATCAGAGAATGACTTCGATGGTACTAGAGGGAATTGTAGAGGGAAAAAAACTGTAGAGGAAGAGAGAGACTGGAATAAATCCAGGAAACAGTTGGGGACGTAGGTTGTATGTGCTACTCTGAGATGAAGAGTTCGGCACAGGAGAGGAATTCGTGGTGGGCCGCAGAAAACCAGTGAGAAGACTGACGACTCAAAAAAAAAGGGGGGGGGGCATTTCTGGTAGAGAAAGCAAAGAACTTGGCAGATAAGTTTAACGGAATAGATTGCGTCTTTAAAAGAGGTTAAAAGATGAAAATCAACAAAACAATAACAAGGTAACAATATGTAGTTTAATTACGACAGGTGATGCTTATGGAATTAGATTAGAAAATGCTACACGAGAAGATGAGTTTGGATATTCCAGTAGCAAATTAACTGATGTGTGAAGCTGAGCGGTTATGAAGTTCAGACTATCAACAGGAAGAAAAGTATTTCTGAGAAAAAAGATTTGTTATTTTTCTGGAGTGTAAGCTTGCACGAAAGTAAAACGTGGGCGATAAGCAATTCAGAAAATAAGAGAGTATAAGATTTTGTTATGTAGTGCTACAGAAAAAATGCTGAAGATTATATGGGTAGATCGAATGACTAGTAAGGAGGTACTGAATCAATTTCTAGAAAAAAAATGCGTGCACAATCTGACAAAAAAAAAGTGACCGTTTGACAGGACACATACTGGGACGGCAAGGAATAGCTAATTTGGTTATGTAGAGAAATGTGGGGATAAAAATAATAGAATATGACCAAGTGTCCAATACAGAAAGCACAATCAAATGAATATAGGGTTCAGCAGTTATTCAGATATGAAGAGACTTGTACAGAATAGACTAGGATGGAAAGCGGCATCAAATCAGCCTTCGACCTGAAGGCCACAACAACAACAAAGTTACATCAATTAATTTATTAATCATTTAATGAAGTGTAAAGAAGTTCATTGAATGACAATAAAACTTGTGAAATGGTTTGTTATCTTGAAATTAGAGACAGAGTCGGTACTGTATCACCAGCCCATTTCGTTTTGATTTAGAATAAGGTGAAAATTAACACTGTATATACAAGTCCCAGAAATAGACATGCTATAAGATCCAATAACATACGGGCGCTTGAAAAACTAATCTGTTTACTTTGTGGCCATTATTTTATCCCTCTTGGGAAACAGATGTGCTCTGTTTGTAGACGGTGTAGGCTGCGTGCGTATCGTGTTCGTGGGAATCTAGCAGACAATTGATCGATGAATGCCTTCTTTTTTTCCTTTGAGCATTTCCAGTACGACTGGTGCTTTTTCCAACATGACTGGTTTACGAGTTTGACAAGTTTTACGAGTCTGCTTAAGGTAACCAAGCACGACTCACGACTTCCACTTATTGCTCTACTTCAGCCAGTACCTTCCAATCTTCTCAGAAGTTATCCTCCTTGCCTTGTGAGACTAGCACTCCTGTAAGAAAGGATATTGCGGAGACATGGCTTGGCCACAGCCTGGTTAGGCGCTCACGTAGTTTTAAACGCAGAATTTAATATCTGAAATATGTGTACTATTTCCTATTTCAACACCGTACTAATCCACAAGATACTGGCAGGTTTCTGTTATACTTTTACATAGGATCCGAATTTTATAGCTGCTTCTTTTTTCAGGGCTTTCGCAAAGATCTGCCTACTGAATTTGTTACAGGCTTCACACATAGCTCCTACGGAATCACAAGCTTCGGTTACGATTTCACTGTCGAATTTTCGGCAGAGTCCTTTATTACTATGGTGGTATTTTACTTATTTTCACTAGACAGTCTGAATAATACCATGTAACGAAGTTGGGTGTTTGGCATCTTTTATTTCTTTCTTTGAAAGATATTTATCAAGAGTGCGATTGATCATGCATGTAATCTTCCATTTACGAGAGACTTCAATGTACGTTTCAGTGATGAGTAACTACAAAATGTAGCTGTTCGGAAGTGGACGGTAATGTATCCTCAGTCTAGATGGGACGTCGAACGTCATTGCTACGATTAGCCTCATATGGAACGATTAAAGTCACATTGTGAGATACAATCGATGATACAAAATGCCGGAATATAAAATCAGAATCAGAAAGCTAGGAATGACGAAGTTTATTAATGGCCAAAGAAAAAAGTCAAAACGCATATCCTTGACAAAGTTTATTGTGTTTAGTTTGCTGACTACAAAATAACGTCAAAAACAAGTGGGCGCTGATCTGAAATTTCCTGGAAGATTAAAACTGCTTGAATCTGCCAGGAAGTTTCAACCAGCGCACACTCTGCTGCAGACCGAAAATTCATTGTGGAACAATCAGCCAGGCTGTGACTAAGCCATGTCTTCGCAATATCCTTTCTTACAGGAGTGCTACTCTCACAAGATAAGGAGGAGAGCTTCTGTGAGGATTGGAAGATACTGGCTGAAGTAGAGCATTAGGTGTAAGTCGTGAGTCGTGCTTCGTTACCTCAATCTGTAGAGCACTTGCCTGCAAAAGCCATAGGTCACAAGTTCGATTCTTGGTGCAACACACAGTTTTAATCTCCCAGGAAGTTTCAACATCAAAAACATTTGCATTTTTCTTCTTTAACAGAGCTGATTTATTTCACACTAAGAAAAGGTAATTTCATGAAGACTGTTTCGACACTTTATATTCTTATTCAAGCACAGTATGGACTCTTCTTTGTCCAGGTATTGTAAATCCTAAAATGATTATCCGCTTTCAGATGTCTCTTCTGTGAATGGATAATGGAAAAATATCCAAGTTATCTCGGGACATTTGGAAAGTGCCACTAGAACAAAGCAAATAATGAAGTAAAGATTAAAGAGAAACAAAATCACGAAATCAACCACTATAAGAAGTTGGGGTTAAGTTCTGATGCTGTAGTGTGCACAGAATACCATGGCTGCTGTAGGTGTGCAGATGACAAGGCACGTATGGGGAGAGCGGTAGTGGTGGTGGTTGGCAGGCACTGTAGGGGAAATGCCGAGCGCTGGAGGGGAAGTGACATCCTAAACTCTAGCCACCACTCACATTTTCCTGTAAATATTAAGTGGGGGAACCTCCACCCCTACGTTTCTCCTGTTGTGATGTCAAACTTTCCTTCTTTTCCCAAAACACAGCGAAGTTTCACAGCCTCACCTCAGTAACAACAGTGCAGAGGCAGTTGCAAAAGAATTCTGAAGAAGTGGTTTATCAAGTTTATTAAGTGAGGAACCAAGGAAAGGTGAGGTCAGTGGTTTATGGAAAAGCACATTATCGATTCAAAATAAACGTGGTATGTTTCCAATTATGTTGTTCTGTTCCAACCCCCCACCCTCTTCCCCCCCTCCCCGCCTCCCCCCCCCCCCCCGCCCATCCACCCCAAACGAGTAAATGTCAACTTTCTTTCCGAGAAATTTTGACACTCTGATTCTGCTCAGTCTCGACCTGTTCTGTTCATGGCCTGTATGGATGCCAAAATTCATGCACAATATTTTGCTGCTCTTTTCCATCACATTCCATCCTCTTCTGTCCCATAATGTGTGAAGCGCCGTTTATAGACACTGAAAGGTCTCTGTTGGATTCCTTTCATGTTTAATTTCTCAAATTTATTGTCTTTTATGGAATAAATTCCTCTTCTAAATTTACTGTGGCATTTCTGACTATCTGGGAGGAGACTGAGTAGTGGAACGTGTTACTTTTACACGTAAACAAGAACGATCTGTCACACTACTACACTTGAAAACACAGTTAATATGTAATTCATGTCACACAGTCTCATACGGAACCTACATCTGCTTTCTGTGATATACAGTATATGATAAGATACTGTCATCCCCCTTCCCTTCTGTGTGAGAGGATGAATGATCAAATGTGTTTGTAGTTGCATGCTTGAGGGTAGCAGACAAGGCTGTCTGCTAGAGAACAGTGGGACCAACGTCGGAACAGGTAGCTACGCTTTCTTAAAGCAGAGAGGTTTCTATTCTTAGTATGGTCCTGGCCGTCCCTTGTCATGTTGGTATAGGAAGCTGCCCCTCTGGCCCCTTCCGTTTGTCTTGGTGAGCCACTCTCAGGAAAGTCTGGTAGTAGCAGAGTTGCAGTCTGGTAGTAGCAGAGTTGCAGTCTGGCGGTAGGCAGTTGCAGTCTGGCGGTGGCGAGCGTCTGTAGTGGTAAGATCTCCGGCTAAGCGCGTGTCTGCTAAGTCCATAGGACAATGGATTTCTTAACTTCAGCCTAACTGAAAATTTAATCACCTTTATTTCGGGTTAGCTCTAAAATATCTAAGGTTACCTTAAATTGCAGCGTAGTGTAATTCTCGTGTCAAGTTCAGATTATTTTGCGGTTGTTGCTTTGTCATTACTTTGTGAGTAAAGTGGAACCACGTGTTGGTCAGTAACTCTAACTAAGATCAATCTTAAATGCGAATGCTTGTGTGATTATAACGTCTCATCTTAACAATATTTTCAATATAGCAACTTTTCTTTATGTTCAACCCACGTGGGGTGTACTTTGCGAGACCAGTACCACGTGCTTATATAACTGTTTGACCCATCAGGTTAATAGTAAGACGTTAGTAACCAGTTCAAGGTTTTTCTTTTGTCAATTGCTTTTCGATCGAATTTATTTTATTATCAAAATTACTGTGGAGTTATACGCTTTCTGTAAACCAAGTTGACCACGTGAAGCATGTGGTGGAATCATCAAAGTAGCCCTCAGCTATTCTTCTTGGGAAGATTTCACAAAGAGTTAATATGAATTTAGTATACCAGTGTGTGGTAATTACGTGACGGACAGGATTGTGCTACGAACGTAATTTCTTTGACTGAAAATTTGAATCTGTTGGTTGTGGTTAACTTTCTCTTGCATGTGTTTCAATGTTCTTTGTGTGTTGTTTTATGAATGCAGTGTTGTATCCAGTCTCCCAATCTTGGCTCCATATTTTATGTGTTCCGTAAGATTCCAATCTCACATTTTCACAATCGTAAATAAGGCACCAGCTCAGTATAACTCACGTATAATATGCTGAAATTTCAATGATCAATCTTAAAATAAATTTGCAAATATAAACTGATTTCTTTCTTTTTATTTAAATTCTCCTTTTTTATATATAGATATATTACCGGTTGTTGTATGACTGTAAAAGATTATAATCAATGTTAGTCTGATTGGTAATGTGGTAAACCTAGACTAGTTACCAGCAGAAACAGTTGCTTAGTAATGCAATATTAACTTCCCCAGACAGCTCACGGCTTTAACCCGGTTTCATTGGCTATTGGTAACGATTTCATACCAAAATTAAAGTAGCTAACTTACACATGGCGACCCTGTTCTGTGATTCCGATAGACTCTGGAATCTCTGAAACGTTAGATTGCAAGCGTTGTATAATCTTAATTTTTTTCCCTACAGCGCTCAAACAACTTCTGCGTTGTTCTGAGCAGACTTTCAAAAGATTCACGGCGTTGTTGATCGGCGTTGCGTTGTTTGTCTTGTTTTCTTTTCTATATTTGTGTGTTTTCTATATTTGTGTGTTTTATATGTGGGTGTGTGTTTTTTTTCTCTCGCTTGTAAATTTCACTGTATCGATCAAAGATAAAAATTTGTTTTGCGTGTGAAAAAGTGCGTACTAGGTTGGGTACCTTTCGTGTAACTGTCGAAATTTTTGGGGGATACATTTACTGTGATTAGTGTGTTACGTACTGGGTGTAAATTGAACTAATGCAGACACGTAACCAAACTAAAAGTAAGCGGTCCGACAACTTAAGCAACATGGACCAAGGGGATAATTTGATTTCGAATGATAACGCGTCGGGCGGTTCCGAAAATGCAATGGGGAATACTTCAGACGAAATGCAAAACAGCACGAACGGGCTCACAGCAGAGCCAGAAATTAAATTTGCCTCCTACTAACCAAATTGATTTGGCAGAACTCATGAAAGCCTTATTGCAACAAAATAAAGAATCATTTGAAAAATCGTTCCGAGAACAAAAAGAATCATCAGAAAAATCGTTCCGAGAACAAAAAGAATCATCAGAAAAATCGTTCCGAGAACAAAAAGAATTATCCGAAAAATCGATCCGCGAGCTAGGCGAACAAATGACGCAGAAATCTGAAAAATCTATCCACGAGCTAGGCGAACAAATAGACAAAAAACTAATCCAGCAGACAAATAAAGTCGACAAGTCGATGCAGAGAGTGTCCGATGATATCTCACAAAGAATAAACAATCTGGCAAGTGAAATAAAAAGTGATATTATGAAAGAATTAGGCTGTACATTTGAACAAATCGATGACCGTCTGCAAGCCCTAGAACAGAGCAAGGGGAGTGGCGAGACCGAATCTAAAGAAAGTGAAGAATGGCTACTTAGGAATTTCCAAGAGCTGAGGGAAGAATGCCAAAGGGAACACCACCAGGTACTCTCGAAGGTCCAAGAGGCAGAAACGCATTGTCCCACGTCCGTTAGCAACACAATAGCAGACAACAGTTTAGCGATCCACGCATTGGAACAGCAGGTTGAACAATTGAAGCAGACTGGGGCGGAGGAGAAGAGACAAATAGAGGATAAGATTGCGGCATTAGCGGACATTGTAGGCACGATGAAGCTGACGGAAAGCGAGAACAATAGTACACCGGTAGCGGCCGCAGAGACCGAAGAAGTGCGTTCGCTTCTTAAATTTGAGAAGGGACAATTCGAAGTGAACAGGCGACACAAAGCTGTAACAGGCGAATTACAAGAACGCGTGGCGCATCTGGAAAACCGCATGGCGTGTGATTCCGAACTCGCCAATAGCACTAAAAATAGCCGTACGAACAGTGCAGAGAGGGACTCCGGCCACGAGGGAGATTTTGACGACAGGGAAGGATGTAATTTGAGGGGCAGACATGAGAAAAATAGAAACATTCAAGGGCCTCGCCAGGAGGAAATGCGGGGATTTGATTTCAAACATTTCCTTACGGTAAGAAAGTTTGAGATATTCCGAAATTCTCAAAAAGGCATACATCCACGAGCATGGCTCGAGCAATTTGAGTTTTGTCTTCCTCCCGACTGGGCAAGTTCACATAAGATAGAATATATGTGTGGCTATTTGGAAGGCGAACCGGCGATTCGCATGAGGTCGGCAGCGCCTCACTGCAACTCCACTCGGGAGTTTCGACAAGCCTTTCTCTCCGCCTATTGGTCGGAAGCGGCACAAGATAGGGTCAAACATGGCATAATTATGCTGCCAAATTTGAACCAGTCTGGTTTCGGCAGCCCTGCACGCCTATTCGACCACATGCTGCAGGCAAATCAATTTTTATACGACCCATACGGGCCTGCGGAACTAATTAGGATATGCATCACCAAACTGCCGATGCACTTGCGGCACGTCATTCTTGCGGGACGATGCAAAGAGGACGTGGAAACGTTTAAAACACTTCTCCAAGAGTTGGAATACAATACAGGAGAATGCCCGCCTAATCAGGCACAAAGTTATTACGGGGCACAGCAGCGCGATCGCAGTCGTGGCCGTCGTACTAATCAACGGCGTGACTGGTCGTCGCGACGCGAACGGAACAATAATCGGGACAGGCCGTATAGAAACTGGGGTAACAGTTGCGAACACAGGTGGAACAGCGGAAATGATCGAGGACGTGGACAAGATCGTGAACGCTACAGGTACGGCAACCAGAATCGTTACTACGATGAACACGGTGGGAGTAGGATTGTAGGCGGAGCCCCACATGATGTTGAAATTCGGCCGGCCAACCCTAGACATAATCCAGTAAATGGAAATGAACGAAACCGGCAATGACAAATGATCAGCCCAGAAGGCGCCAAATCGGAACAAATGAGCGACATGGCAAATGAGTAGAAAGGACAGTGAGAAGTAGAGAGGACGGTGAGGAGAAAGAATTGATTAGTTTAAATTTGTGACATATGCATTTTGAATAATATGTTGGTAAAAATAATGATAAAGATGTTTCTATGTGATTGATTGAAGTGATGTTTTTAATTTTTTTTCTTTCCTTGTGCAATTAGGATTTAGGTTGGTTCAAATGTGAACATAAAAGGTTTCTTTGTGAACGAGTAAAATGCTGTTTATGTTTTTTTGGTGTGTAAATTGAATGGAGTCGCTCCTGAGAGAAGCAAGATCGTTGCTGAATTAGTGCAAAACTCAGGGGAATATCCGATCTGTAGGTATTATGGCTCTGGCAAACCCAGGTCCCCAGCTGTTAGTAGCCGTGTTTCCGATTTTCTGTTTTCAGTGCTACTATCTATCTATTACTATTCTATATCTGTCAGTGTAAATGAGGATCTCTTACTATAGTATGCGTGCTGTATGAATATTTTAAGATAGGATAACTCTGAGAAAGGAATGAGTAAGTTTGGAATCTTGAAAACAGGATGCGATAATACGATTGTTTAACCATTGGCTTCCCAATATGCGATGCTATGTTAATATTGATGATATATGTCTTTTTTGTTCTTTATAGCTGAGTACGTAAAGTGCTGTCTGTGGATTTCGTAAGTATATTGATTCCCTTCAAGGTGAAAGAAGAATTGTGGTTTGTGTAATTTACGTGGCCCTGAAATATTATTGTGGTAGTCAAATACGAGCAGTTTTTCAGCAAATGGAGAATGGAACGGAAATATGGATCCTTTTTGTAGTCTTGATTGATGTTGAGCCAAAGCCTAAAAAAAATTATTCTGCGTTAATACTTGTCCTAGAAAAGCGACGTTTATGTGTTTTGCTGATGCTGTGAGCATTACAGCCTACTGTTTTCGCTGGTGTGGGATGCACTGCAGCCTATATGATTTGTACTGAGGAAATTTCCCTCTTGAAGGTAGAGGATGATTAAATAATTTTGATTATGGGAACGAAGGAAAGCTTGGTTTAAGGTAATAAGGATGAAGCAAAACATTTGTCATTTAAACTACAGGAGGATTCGGATCTTTTGTGTCTGTTGTGAGTTCAACATGTTAAGATGAAACTGTTTTACAGAATAGAGGTGACCACAATTTTTGCCATTCATGAGAAATGAATCCAGAATAACCACCACAGGCGAAATAACTGATTTGGAAGCGAAAGGTAACTTAAAGAAGGAACGAAATCGCAGCAAAATGGGTAAGAAAATGTAGTATAACCTGTATAGTGCAGACATTTTTTTTACCGTTCTCAGAGTCATCTGTGTGATTAATTCTTGTGATAACGTAATTTTAGATGAAATTTTCTTACTGTTTTATGTGTGAATATATGAGTATGATAAATGTATAATTGCGAGTCTCTTTTCAGGTGTGTGTACTGGTATAAATATTTTGGTGTGCAAATAACCATTGTTCTTTTTAATGTGTATGTTTAAGGAAAGTCTCCATATTCATTATATGACAAGACGTATGCCGCGAGCGTCAAGAAGAGGGCGAATTAGAACATTGCTGTAGTGGTATATACACGGTGTTGAAATAGAATTGGAGTAGCTTGTGGGCTTAACTAGGAGTGGATAGAAGTAGAATTATGAGTAATGCATGTTTATGGGTAGTTAGTTTGTAGAATAGACAACAGGTGTGCATGTGTGTGGGTAAATAACATGTGAACCCTATGCTGTCCTGACCTATATTTGCACAAGGGATAATCCTATTCATTTTAGTGAATTAATAAGTAGCACTTGATTTATTAAAACGTAAGTGAACCACATTAGTGATGTGGATTTAAATATTATATTGTCAGTTCATTTAATTTTAATTTTTTTACATTGTCAAGTCATTTCACTTTTATTTTTTTTACATGGTCAAGTCATTTAAATTTTATTTTATATTGTCGATTCATCTAATTATTTCTATAAAAAAATTAATTAAGTTTCACTTTGTTCTTAAAAATTGTGAAAGACAATACTAAGTGGTATTATGTATGACATTGTGTAATCACATAAGAATGATGAAAAATTTCTGTGAATGCAGTTGAGAACGTGAAAGCGAACCGGCAAAACTCTTAAGAGACAGCGGGAGCAGCCGGAGTAGTTGTAAACTGGCGGGTTTCCCAGCAGGACACGCTGTCAGCCAGGCCACTTCGGGAGCGCGGCCGACAACAAAAGAAGGACCGCCGCAAACACTTTCCCTTGTACCTGGAGCTAATGGGCGGCCGCCCCGTGCGACCCTTTGTGAAGGCGTTGACCTGAGATGGGCGAGCGGTCCACCGCGTGGAAATCCATCTGCTGGCAACGCACCACACGCACGCGACCGTGACGAGAAGGCCGCGGTGAAACAAAACAAGGGGCGTGGAGCCTTTTGACAGGTACTGTCCAGAGAAACTTGCAGACGTCAACGACGCCTATCGACATTTCCTGAAGGATGCCTACTGTCAAGCGACAGTAAATCATGGTTCGATGTTCTCTGGTCGCTAAGGGTGGCACAAAAGAAGAGCCATTGAAGTGTCATCCTTGCCCAGGAATATCAACCTGGCGTGTCCTTCGAGGATACCCCACGAATTTGACAACACAAACATGGAACTAAATCGAGATGTACGTGACACAGACCACCAAGAGAAACTTCATGAGAGGGCAGAGACGGCGGGATTGCACGCAACAGATGGACAAAAATCCCTACTGACAGCTGCGGCGACGAACCCCCTCCCCCACCCCTTATATTGTGCCACGGAACAGTGGAACTAGTGAGTGTATCAGTGAACAGTGATTATACGGTTCTTAGTCAATGCATATACGTGTGATTCTGTCACAGAAACTTTGACTCGTGTGTTTTGCAGGGACTCGATTTATTGGTGTTTATTAAACTCTGACTTTTGTATTTTGCAGGTGTTCTATATTTTTTTTAAACTTTGACTCTTGTATTTTGCAGGTGTTCTATATTTTTTTTAAACTTTGACTCTTGTATTTTGCAGGTGTTTTATTTATTGGAGTTTTGTTTTAGATGTTGACTATTGTACTGTTTTATTGATCAATGTTTGTTCTTGTGTTATGTATTAGATTTGTGATATTTTGTTTCGTAAATTCATTGCAGTGGCATTGCTTCGTTTATCAGTCAGATTGCTATTCATTCTCATTGGACTGTGATCGATTAGCCTTTGCATGGGGCATATTTATTGTGAGGAACCCCTTAAGGGTAACAATCACATAATTATTGTAGTTTCAGTATAATGACACAGTGCTCATTGTTTGCTAGCTAATTGAAATATAGTAGAGTGATTAAATTAGTGCCACATAGTTATTTTAATTCTACAAATTATTAGTTTTGTAAGATATAGAATTTTTTTTGCGATAACCACTTTGTAAAACATGTTTTTTTTTCTTATCAATTTTTATTGCTTTTGCGAATTGTGCATTGTAATGTTCTGCTTTATAATACTGATGTTATTTCATGTTCTTTTTTTAATTGCTGTGGCACCTTTGCTATTTTCATAAATTTTGCTTGTTAATAAACAGTCATAAATTTTCCTGTGATGAGTTGGCTCTTGCAATGAGCAAATACTGGTGAACTCCATAAGGGTAACAACCAGAAATTGTTTTCATATTAATGACACAGGAACCATTGTTTTTACTTGCTGACCGATTTAGGTCTACACGATCTTTTAAATAGGTGTCACAGATTGTGTGTGTTTTTTTTTTCTCTCTTTGAAATTGGTAGATTGTAAAGATGTTTGAAATTATTGTGTTTTAGCAAGTAGCTGGTGACCTTTTGCCTTTTCTTTACACTTTTGGTTTAAGTAGGGTGTGAGAAGCCTGCTTGGGAATGTCCTAGCATGGCCAGAAAATTCCCTGCACAGTCTTTTCCCGGAGCGTTGGGGTTATGAAAGGTCTCTGTTGGATTCCTTTCATGTTTAATTTCTCAAATTTGTTGTCTTTTATGGAATAAATTCCTCTTCTAAATTTACTGTGGCATTTCTGACTATCTGGGAGGAGACTGAGTAGTGGAACGTGTTACTTTTACACGTAAACAAGAACGATCTGTCACACTACTACACTTGAAAACACAGTTAATATGTAATTCATGTCACACAGTCTCATACGGAACCTACATCCGCTTTCTGTGATATACAGTATATGATAAGATACTGTCATCCCCCTTCCCTTCTGTGTGAGAGGATGAATGATCAAATGTGTTTGTAGTTGCATGCTTGAGGGTAGCAGACAAGGCTGTCTGCTAGAGAACAGTGGGACCAACGTCGGAACAGGTAGCTACGCTTTCTTAAAGCAGAGAGGTTTCTATTCTTAGTATGGTCCTGGCCGTCCCTTGTCATGTTGGTATAGGAAGCTGCCCCTCTGGCCCCTTCCGTTTGTCTTGGTGAGCCACTCTCAGGAAAGTCTGGTAGTAGCAGAGTTGCAGTCTGGTAGTAGCAGAGTTGCAGTCTGGCGGTAGGCAGTTGCAGTCTGGCGGTGGCGAGCGTCTGTAGTGGTAAGATCTCCGGCTAAGCGCGTGTCTGCTAAGTCCATAGGACAATGGATTTCTTAACTTCAGCCTAACTGAAAATTTAATCACCTTTATTTCGGGTTAGCTCTAAAATATCTAAGGTTACCTTAAATTGCAGCGTAGTGTAATTCTCGTGTCAAGTTCAGATTATTTTGCGGTTGTTGCTTTGTCATTACTTTGTGAGTAAAGTGGAACCACGTGTTGGTCAGTAACTCTAACTAAGATCAATCTTAAATGCGAATGCTTGTGTGATTATAACGTCTCATCTTAACAATATTTTCAATATAGCAACTTTTCTTTATGTTCAACCCACGTGGGGTGTACTTTGCGAGACCAGTACCACGTGCTTATATAACTGTTTGACCCATCAGGTTAATAGTAAGACGTTAGTAACCAGTTCAAGGTTTTTCTTTTGTCAATTGCTTTTCGATCGAATTTATTTTATTATCAAAATTACTGTGGAGTTATACGCTTTCTGTAAACCAAGTTGACCACGTGAAGCATGTGGTGGAATCATCAAAGTAGCCCTCAGCTATTCTTCTTGGGAAGATTTCACAAAGAGTTAATATGAATTTAGTATACCAGTGTGTGGTAGTTACGTGACGGACAGGATCGTGCTACGAACGTAATTTCTTTGACTGAAAATTTGAATCTGTTGGTTGTGGTTAACTTTCTCTTGCATGTGTTTCAATGTTCTTTGTGTGTTGTTTTATGAATGCAGTGTTGTATCCAGTCTCCCAATCTTGGCTCCATATTTTATGTGTTCCGTAAGATTCCAATCTCACATTTTCACAATCGTAAATAAGGCACCAGCTCAGTATAACTCACGTATAATATGCTGAAATTTCAATGATCAATCTTAAAATAAATTTGCAAATATAAACTGATTTCTTTCTTTTTATTTAAATTCTCCTTTTTTATATATAGATATATTACCGGTTGTTGTATGACTGTAAAAGATTATAATCAATGTTAGTCTGATTGGTAATGTGGTAAACCTAGACTAGTTACCAGCAGAAACAGTTGCTTAGTAATGCAAGATTAACTTCCCCAGACAGCTCACGGCTTCAACCCGCTTTCTTTGGCTATTAGTAACGATTTCAGCATAGCAAATTCAAGCTACAACGTTACAACACTTACTTTGTGATTTTCTGGTGGCGCCTGATGCAGGCACGGAGCTCCATATACATCATCTCATGCCTCTTGAGACCCACATCGCCAGCCAGGTCCACAGCACTGTCGCCAGAGAGCCGCAGTCCAGAGATGCGCTGCCCCAGCAGCTGCAGCAGGGCTCCCACGTGCAGCATGGCCGCCACGAAGAAGCAGTCCAGGCCGACGACGATGGGGACCTGCGTGAGGAGTACAGCACACTGTAGAGTGTAGAGAGCGGCATACGCGCCGGGCCACAGCGACCAGTCCACTCCGTGGATCTGCACCACCGGCAGCAGCTTCTGGTCGCCGCCGGCCAGGAGCGGCGCCGGCAGCCACAGCAGGATGAGGGCGTAGATGTAGGCAGTCAGCGACACAGTCATCCGGCGGGCCCAGCGGCGTGCAGACGCCAGCTCGGGGCGGTCCCAGTCCTCGGACACCATCAGATCCAGATCTCGCACCAGCTGGTAAAAGGACTGCCTGTTGCCGAAGAAGAGCCCCGCCTTGACTGTCCCAGCGACGATCTCGAGCGTGTGCATCAGCGTGTGCGAAATGTCGTCCACGTCCCCTTTGGCGGTGTGGACGCTGACCAGACCGACGGCCACGTAGGCGGCGGCGCCCAGCTGCACCAGCGCCGCGTGCAGCAGGTGGAGCGCCGGCCGCGCGTGGGGCCACAGCCCGGCCACCCGCAGGTACAGCACCTGGTCCGCCAGAGTGCGGCCGCTGCCGCGTTGCCCGTCCTCCTCAGGCAGTGGCTTCTGAAACCGACAGAACGACGCAACAGGGCTACGTCATCTGTTCCGTGCAATAACGTGGTGCTAGAAAACTGTTTTTACATTTCAGTCGATCGATATCGAAAGGGACACAGTGTTGAAGAAAATGAGTTATTGTCAGAATAATACTTCTTGAGACTAACCTAATATGCTAAGACGAAGAGTCTTTTTTCCCATGATTATAAAGCGTAGAAAAAGCAGTCCACGACTGACGTCCTTCCTCGGTTGCAATGCGCACTAGCCAGATCTTTCAGGTCTATACTTGATGACTGCACAGCGGCCACAGATTGCACAAAGCAGCTTTTGCAGCATTGCACCACCCGGTCTGCCGGCCGGAGTCGCCGAGCGCTTCTAGGCGCTTCAGTCCGGAACCGCGCGACCGCTACGGTCGCAGGTTCGAATCCTGCCTCGGGCATGGATATGTGTGATGTCCTTAGGTTAGTTGGGTTTAAGTAGTTCTAAGTTCTAGGAGACTGATGACCTCAGATCTTAAGTCCCATAGTGCTCAGAGCCATTTGAACCATCTGAACCACCCGGTCTGGCACCAGTCGTCAGTACGTCCATCCCTTTGGTAACCAGTTGTCTTAATGAAAGCCTGGTCGCCATTTCAGCATTACAACTGGCTGACTATAGGGCACCTAGGCCGTGTAGGCAAAATAGATCATATCAGAGTTCGTTGTATAACGGACGACTGCCTTGTGGTCTAGAGAAGCATCGTCACTCAAGTATCGCCCACTGGCGCAGCCGTAAACGTCAGACAGCACCAATCAACAGAACCACTTATTACATAGTCATGCACTGGGCGTTGATGCGCCGAAGGTTCCAATTAAAGTGTGTACAGATTTGCTACTACTGCAATTCGCAAACCCCTCACTGTGACTACGTAAAGGAAAAAGAGAAAAGAACGTTACATATTCACAGAAATACACAAAATTCTTGCTTACCTTATGTTTCAGAAATGGGGCCTCCCTGGACCAGTGGGACGTAGACTGTCCCCAGCAGCCAGAGACCATGGTCATGTGTGTGTGAGCTGGTTTGCATGAGTCTGTGTGCGAATGCTGTCTTATTCCTTTTTGGCTGAAAGCGTTTGACAGTCTTTTTGTTGTACCCATGTGCTACTCAATATATCCGCTATATAGTGAGTAGCAATCAAACGTTTCGTAATATTGTCATTATTCTATCCTGAAATTTCCATTGAGATACCTTTAAACATGTTTAAATGTAAGTAAATAACTTCATAAAAATTTTCATCTCCTATTTCACGCACTTAGTTATTGAATTTCCAAAAACACTGAACACGATCTTTTTTATTCTAGCCGAGAAGCCAAATACAAATTTTCTTAGATATAATTTTAAAACTGCATTCATAATGAATTGTACCCACAGTTTCCAAAACACTCAGCCACGTTTTTTCTCCCTAACCGAGAAGTCAGATACTAATTTTCATAGATGTAGCTTTAAAAATGCTTCTGTAGTCCTTTAATAATGATTTTCAATTTGTTAATTTTCAAAATTAACTTTCAGGCACTATTTTACCACAATAGTGACTGAATTTCTGACTGAGAAATCAAATATCAGTTTTCATAATTGTAACATTAAAATTCCGTTAATAGCGAAATGTTTCACACATAGCTTTCTTCTACTGCTTCAGCCCGTTATGGATGGAACGACAAACAGTCCCTTACTAGAAGACGTCTACATTATGAGCAACAGCCTTTCCAAATTCCAAGTTTCTATCCTTAGCTGTTTCGGTTGGGTGATGAATCAGTGAATTAGTCCGGTCCTATTTCAACCCCTCAGGGGCTACAGTTCCAAAAACACTGAAACACCAAATTTTTTATATCCAACCAAGGAGCCAAATTCAGATTTTCATAAATTTAGCTATAAAAATTCCGCCATAATGAAATATTTTCATAAAACGTTTCATCCATTGTTTCACCCTGTGACAGGCTGAATTTCCAAAAACACTTAAACATATTTTTTTTTATTTGTCACTCAGAAGCCAGATACCAATTTTCATACATGTAGCCTTAAACATAGGTTAGTAGTTCTTTAACAATGACTTTCTCCCAAAAAGCTTTCACCCACTATTCCACTTCCATAGGCTTTAAATTATCAAAAATACTAATACATGTATTCCTTTATATCTGACCGAGAAACGAAATGCCAATTTTCGTTGTATTAGCTTCAGAATTGCCTTAATAGCGGCATATTTTCAAAAGAAACGCTTTTATCTCCTATTTCACCCACTTAGGGGCGAAATTTCGAAAAATCCGTTCTTAAACTATATCTACGGTACAAAATCAACATTGTCCAAATTTCAAGTTTCTATCCTTAGCAGTTAGGGCTGAATCAGTTTTTTAACATATCAGTTTCATTGTTCTTAATTACGGCCTTTTATGTGACCTTAAGTCGGAAGACTGGTTAGATGCAACTTCCCACAAGTCTGTCCTATTCAAGCCTGTCCATCTCTGCATAACTACCGCAACCTACCTCTGTAGTCAAGCCTTGGTCACCCTCTGTAATTTTTACGAACCACATTGCCGTCCATTAGCGAACTGACGATTCCTTGATGCCTCAGGGTGTGTTCATTAGCCGATCTCTTGTTTCAATCAAGTTATTTCACGACTTTCTTTCCTCTTCACCACGACTCACAACTTCCTCAACTTCGTGATCAACCTCTCTAACCTCCATCATTCTTCTGCAGTACCAGATTTCAAAACCTATTCTCTTCCTGTTTGAACAGTCTACCGTCGAAGTTTCACTTCCGTACAACGCTACACCCGAGACAAATATAATCGACTAGCTGCAATGCCCGGCGTTGCCGGGACATTTTATATCTACCAGCCAAAGTGACGGGCCTTGCGCCTTGTCGATACAGCGAATACAAGCCGCATGGGAAACTGGAATCGCTTTTAATCGAAGCGCATACATAAATTACTGGGTATCAACGGAATGCGAGGAATGAACACCTGCGCCATACCCCACGATTATGGTGACCTCTAATACGTTGGGCAATACGTTCTTCGTGGGCAGCCTTCTTCTGCTGTACATGTAACAACGGGAGCTAATCGATAAATAAGAGCTTGCAGTCATATTTCTGGCAAATTAATGAGCTTTAGCAAGTCACACGATCTAGTGCATCCGATGGTAGGCCTACTATCTCCTACAGCTACATCTACGTGATTACTCTGCTATTCACAATAAAGTGCCTGGCAAAGGGTTCAGTGAACCACCTTCAAGCTGTCTCTCTACCGTTCCACTCTCGAACGGCGTGCGGGAAAAACGAGCACTTAAATTTTTCTGTGCGAGCCCTGATTTCTCTTATTTTATCGTGATGATCATTTCTCCCTATGTAGGTGGGTACCAACAGAATCTTTTCGCAATCGAAGGAGAAAACTGGTGATTGAAATTTCATGAGAAGGTTCCCTCGCAACGAAAAACGCCTTTGTTTTATTATTACAATTCACGTGTCATGTCTGTGGCACTATCTCCCCTACTTCGCGATAATACAAAACGAGCTGCCCATCTTTGTACTTTTTCGATGTCATTCGTCAGTCCCATCTGATGCGGATCCCGCACCGCACAGTAATACTCCAGAACAGGGCGGGCAAACGTGGTGTAATCAGTCTCTTTAGTAGACCTGTTGCACCTTCTAAGTGTTCTGGCAATGAATCGCAGTCTTTCTACCCACAACATTATCTATGTGATCGTTCCAATTTAGGGTATTTGTAATTGTGATCCCTAAGTATTTAGTTGAATTTGTGTGACTTATCGCATAATCGAAATTTAACGGATTTCTTTTAGTACTCATGTGATTAACTTCACAGTTTTCTTTATTCAGGGTCAATTGCCAGTTTTCGCGCCATACAGATATCTTATCTAAATCATTGTGCAGTTCGTTTTTGTCATCTGATGACTTTACAAGATGGTAAATGACAGCATCTGCAAACAATCTAAGACGGCTGCTGAGATTGTCTCCTATGTCGATAATATACGAGGGCTATCCACAAAGTACATTACGTTTTGGAATTAAAAATAAATAAGTTGAAGGCGCAGGCGACCGAATTTTACGACGAAGGAAGATCCAAGCCCGTCCATCACTACGATAAGTGCCTTAATTTAAATGGCAACTATGTAGGAAAGTAGTATTTAAGTGTGGCTTTCATCTGTATATAATTAAAAAAATTTCCAATTCTTTATTTATTTTTAATTCCAAAACGTAATGTACTTTGTGGATAGCCCTCGTAGATCAGGAACAATAGAGGGTCTATAACACTTCCTTGGGGAACGCCGGATATTACTTCTGTTTTACTCGATGACTTTCCGTCAGTTACTACGAACTGTGACCTTTCTGACAGGAAATCACGAATCCTGTCGCACAGCAGAGGCGATATTCCATAGGCACGCAGTTTGGTTAGAAGACGCTTATGAGAAACGGTGTCGAAAGCCTTCTGGAAATCTAAAAATATGAAATCAATTTGACATCACCTGTCGATAGTACTCATTATTTCATGAGTATAAAGAGCTAGTTTTGTTTCGCAAGAACCATAATTTCTGAATCCGTCCTACGTGTCAATAAATCGTTTTCTTTGAGGTACTTCATAATGTTCGAATACGGTATATGTTCCAAGGCCCTACTGCAAATCGACGTTAGTGATATGGACCTGTAATTCAATGGATTACTCCTACTTCCCTTTCTGGGTATTGGGGTGATTTGAGCAATTTTCCAGACTTTAGGTACGGATCGTTCTGTGAGCGAGCGGTTGTATATAATTGCTAAATATGGAACTATATTATCAGCATACCTTGGGCGGAACCTGACTGGTATACAAGCTGGACAGGAAGCCTTGCCTTTATTAAGTGATTTAAGCCGTTTTGCGACACAGAGGATATCTACTTGTATGTTTCTCATCTTGGCAGCTGTTCTTCAATGGAATTCAGGAATATTTACTTCGTCTTCTTTGGTGAAGGACTTTCGGAAAATCGTGTTTAATAACTCTGCTTTAGTGGCACTGTCATCAGTGACTTCACCGTTGTTATCGCGCAGTGAAGGTATTGATTGCGTCTTGCCAGTGATGTGCTTTATATATGACCAGAATATCTTTGGGTTTTCTGCCAGATTTCGAGACAGAGTTTCGTTGTGGAAATTATTTAAACCAACTGGCATTGAAGTAGTCACTATATTTCGAACTTCTGCAAAACTTTGCCAGTCTTGCGGATTTTGCGTTCTTTTAAGTTTGGCATGCTTTTCTCGCTGCTTCAGTAACAGGGATCTGACACGTTTTCTGTATCATGGGGGATCAGTACCATCACTTATTAATTTACGTGGTATAGATCTCTCAATTGCTGTCGATATCATCTCTTTGAAATCATTCCACAACTTTTCTACCCTTACGTGATCAGATCGGAAGGAGTGCAGACTGTCCCTGAAAAAGGCGTTAAGAGCATATTTATCAGCTTTTTTAAATAGATATACTTTGCATTTCTTTTTGATAGTCTTTGGAGTTACGGTATTCAGCCTAGCAGCTACTCACTATTTGTCCAGGATTATTTGTTGCTAAGAGGTCAAGTATGCTTCGAGTCGGCTGATGAACTAACTGTTCAAAATAGTTTTCTGAGAAAGCATTCAGTACAATTTCGGATGACGTTTTATGCATGCCGCCGGCTTTAAACGTATAATTTTTCCAGCATATCGAGGGTAGATTAAAGTCACCACAGACTACAATTGTGTGACTGGGGTACCTATTTGAAATGAGACTCAAGTTTTTTTTTTGAACTGTCAAGACGGATATTGCCGCTGTAATTTATTCTCGTGACAGGAATTACAATCAGTAAACCACGATGTATTTCATTTGTTAGGCATACAATTTTTCACTAATTTTCTTTGTTGTTTCATCTGAACGTAGAAATTTAAAGTACAGCGTCCAATAACTTTTAGAGATTTTTGCTAACAATATTTCCCCTATGTTTAAAGTCACAATACGACATCTTACGTAGACACTGATCTCCCTCTTGTTTTGAAGGTAAAGTATGCAAAATTTGATAAAGATCAGCTTCATCAGATTTGTATGAACAACAACAAACGGAGACTCTTCTTTATATCTGTAGATCTAACAAAATCTCTTTTTCAGAAACACTTTCTTGCCATCGCCATTGTGCTTTTCATGTCCTTTTTTATTTCGATCGGCGTCTTTTATTTTTCTGCCCAGAGAGCTAAACACATCTACAAGTGCCTCATTTCTCTAACCCTCTTAGGCATTGTGTAGCGGTACTTTCTGACAGCGCTATTTAAAACAAATATGCCGTACTTGTAACTATGTTTATCACTACTTATTGTTGTACTGTTGCGTGTTAGCCAAGGTCTTCGGCTTTGAAATCGAATTCGCTGTGTCGGCAACGGACGCACGCTAAAGCCGAAATGAGACTACTACTAAATGCTGTGCATTGCTGCGATGAACAATGAAGATTGCTTGCAATACTCTGGCGTGACTGGACGAAACTTTCAGCGCACAACTTGTTCTGTTGTCGCAGCTACGATGGTAGCGAAAGCGATGCTGTTTTGCTCAACTTCCCGTTATAATCGCTAAGAAATAAACTTTTCCTAAACTGAATTGCCAGATATCGTAAGAGCATCGTTTCCCTAAAATATTTTTTGACCAAAGACAACAGCTAGCGCTTTTCTACTACCAGAGAATTATTAGGTTTTTGCTGAGCTGGAAGGTTATTAATAATTGTGCATTAATGCGAGCGTTAGTGCCGATGCCGGAAGTGTTGCTTATTACCGTTCTTAAAATAGGAATTACTTAGATAAGTAGCAAAATATCCGACGAGACTTTATTTTCGTTTTAAACCTTTGCCGCAGATAGACAAAGAACGTGATAGCTTAGTAAGTTCCAACGACTGAGAAAAATGATCAGAATCAGTGAAAAAGCTTGGTGCCTAATGTGATTGTAAGTAATAAATACGGATCCAGTGTTGAAACATAAAAATCAGTATTTTAAATAGCTTACAGTTGTAATAAACGTGTTCTCTTACAGCTAATAAAATTCAATGATGAATACTTAAAATAATTTTGCATTTCCACTTTTTCTTCAAACTTTGTTCACACACATACATACAGGGTGACAATTATCAAACTATATCAAATAGAATCGTCATAACTTCAGAACGGATTGCGTTAGAGCGTTCAAACTGCACGGTTGGCCGCGAGGCATGGTGAACATTAGTATGCGCTGTTTGGTTTGGGTTAGCGACGAAACCCACTGTCATTCGCGTGAGTTCGTCAGTAAGCAAAGTTGGCGCATTTAGGAGACTGAGTACCCGCAGTTCGCGATCGAGAAGTCTCTTCACCCTCAACGGGTGACAGTTTGGTACGAAATGGCCAATCACGGAATAATCGGTGCAATATTCCTTGACGGCATGGTGACTACCGAATATACGTGAAGGTTTTGAAAGATGATTTTATCCGCATTATCCAAAGTGGTCCTGATTTTGACAAAATGTGGTTCATGTAAGCTGGAGCTCGACCTCGTCGAAGCAGGAAAGTGCTTGAAATCCTGGGGTAGCACCCTGGGGTGCGCATTCTGGCTCTGGGTTACCCAGAGGTCACTGCCATGGGCCTCGATTGGCCGCCATATTATTTGGATAAGACTCGAGTTGCTGTGTAGGAATGGAATACTGTTATATCCCTTTCTTTAGCATTCCCACAGGCGTCAGACAAATATGCATTTTGTCATCATTCCTTTTCATATTACTCATAGATGTTATAATGAGGATAACTATGGACCTCTGTAACGTGAGTATTCGTTGGAATGAGCAATCTAGGCTTAGAGATTTGGATTTTGTTGATGACTTCGTTTTTCTGGAAGAAACGCCACAAAATTCAGACTAGTAACTACCATGCTGGATCGAATGTCGGGCTGAAAATAAGTGGTGATAAGAAAACTCAGTGTTCATAAAAAGTGTAAATATATCTGCACAAATTATAGTGCAACAGAAGATATTACAAGATGTGAACCCGTCTCCATATCTCGACAAACTTATTTTTGTAATAATGGGAACATAGATGCAGAGTAGGAATGGGAAAGCACCTGCAGTCTTACAAGAAATGCCGTCGATATGGCCAATAGACTGGATAAGTGCGTCCACAAAGCTGTACTCCTTCATTATCCTACCGCACACGAGCTCAATGTTTCTCATCTGAGGGGATTTTTGAGGATGAAATATACAAACATGTTTGAAATTATGAAGTGCTGAGAGGAAATGGCCTGTGTAAAATCGTAGTTTATAAAAGATTGAAGCTTGATTGGCATCTTCTACGCATAATAATTGAAAAATCTCAAAATGAGCACTGTTGTGGAAACCAATAGATGGACAAAGAAAGATAGAAAGGCCTCGTAATCCATGGAAATGAACTTTTGCAAAGTATTTTGAGTGCCCTGACTTGAGCTGAAGAGGAAGCTGAACCTCTGGCAGATGTTTGAGTTCACAGGAGGAATTTTGGTGTCTGATATGCTACTTTCCGCAGGAGGAACTGGATCTAAATAAGTAAGATTCAATTGCTAATTCCGACCTCAGTTTTCAGGAGCAAATTCTGGAAATGGAATTTCTCTTCCAGATATTCCCACTTGGGACACCTTCTGTCCCATAAGAGCATTGCTGCAATTTGCCTGAAAACTTTCTGAGCCTACAATAGGTCCTTACTTAAACGGTCCGCTTTACTTAGATAGTATTACGTCTTGCTCAAATGCTGAAAATCAGAGCCTTGCATATAACTCACAATATTCTGTGATATTATATCACTATACGATATTAATTCGTTCTTCGCACCATTGCTTGATTAATTTTATTGATAGTCTGCTGGACACATTGACTAGGAGGAAAACGTTGCGTTTTTCTCTCTCTCTCTATAAGAATTGTGTGAAATCTTGTGGGACTTAACTGCTAAGGTCATCAGTCCCTAAGCTTACGCGCTACTTAACCTAAATTATCCTAAGGAGAACCACACACACACCCATGCCCGAGGGAGGACTCGAACCTCCCCCGGGACCAGCTGCACAGTCCATGACTGCAGCGCATAGACCGCTTTGCTAATCCCACGCGGCGCGTTTTTCTAACTGGGAAATTTTTCTCCCAGCGTGGTCTCTGGGGTTCCCTTGTGTCGGCAGGGTCCAAGGTTCCCTGGGAGCTGAGCAGTTGGCCTGTGGTCCACATCATTCCTCTGTCGACAGAACTGGTGCCTCTCGTAGGCCTGCGGGAGAGGCGCCATGTAGCTATTGCTCCAGCCCAGAACCAACCTCTTATTTGTTAAGCTACGTTTTATACGCCTAGAGTGGAAAGTTTCTGCAATGTACCCCCGTTGTTTCATGGAAATAGCGATATTCTTGTATATTACATCGGGTACGGCATTGAATCATCATCCCCAGATAGTGTTTGTTTGAAACTAGAAAGTTGTGGAGAGAGATTTATGTTTCGTGGCCATTCAATTACGGTGAGGGTCGCTCGTCTCCTGTATGCCGTTTAGTGTTTTTGGGTGCACATTTTGTTTATTTTGGGGAAATGTACGTGTCGCAATTGCGACAGTGTGAAGTACATTCTGAGCAGGAATCTTCCGAGTGGGATGGAAAAAGATAGATGTGATGTACATGTACACACAAACAAATGATTATAATTTCAGAAAAATTGGGTGTTTTACTGAAGAGAAGGAGCTTCAGAAACTGAGCAAGTCAATGATGCGGAGATCCACCGCTGGCCCTTTTGGAAGCAGTTGATTGACAGAGCTGTTGGGTGTCCTGAATGATTTCGTGTACAGCTCTGTCCAACTGACCCGTTAGATCGTCAAAATACCTAACAGGTTGGAGGGTCCTGCCAATAATGCTCCAAACGTTCTCAATCGGGAAGAGATCTGGAGACCTTGCTAGTCAAGGTAGAGGGTAGCAACCATGAAGACCATTAGTAGAAACTCTCGTCGAGTGCGGGAAGACATTATCTTGTTCAAATGTAAGCCCAGGATGACTGGCAAGGAAATGCAACAAAACGGGGAGTAGGATATCGTCGACGTACCGCTGTGGTGTAACGGTGGATGACAACCAAAGGGCCCCTGCTGTGTAATGAAATGGCATCCCGGTTGTCGTGCCGAATGGCGGGCGACAGTCAGGTTCGTATCCGACCACTGTCAGGGGTGTCTCCAGACACGTTTCCCTGGTCACTGGGGCTCAGTTGGAATTGGAACTCATCACTGGAGACAATTCTACCACATTCAGTGTGATTGCGGGGCGAATGTGCTGGACGCCAGTGCAGACGGGCTCGTTGGTGTACAGTGGTCCCCTTTCTGTGAGCCGCCTGTTCGTGGTTCTTGTGGTCGCGCAAACACCAGCCGCAAGTCGTACCGATGATAATGACGAATCCGGTGTTCTGAGTCCCTCTCTGACGACTGCTCGATCGTCCCGTTCTGTCGTCCCTCTAGTTCGACCACTTGCACCTCGTCGCTGTGTTCGACCACGGTTCACCCATTCCTGACAGCATCGTCAGATGATGACACAGCTGTTATTCAAATGTCGAGCGATTTGCCATTTACTACAATCGGATTCTTTGAGACCGATTACGCGTCCTTTCTCAAATGCTGACATCTGCGTATATTGTTCACACGCCTATCTGCGAGGCTTAGTTACTGTCCAACCATTACACGGAATGAAATTCGTGAAGACCTTACGCCCTGGTATCGACAGGTCCCCTGTACACTACCCTTGCTAGCTGCGCGGTGAAATCACCGTCCAGCGTCATATATCCACCCACCGTCAGCCGAAGTTTACAATTTTGGATTTTCCGCCGTTATCTGTATGAATATAAATTTGTGAGCGAGTCGCTTGACTCCTTCGTGTGCGTCATTTGTTTATTTATTTATTTCTCTTGGAGTGTAAAATTATATAGAGTACCTTCCCACAGTGTAAGCATCACTTTGAAATTTGATTACGGTTTTAGGGAACTTTACTCGGCGTTAACTATTATTACCTTTTTGTCAGTCATTAGAGAAAATAAATATTTGTTAATATTAGTCTTGACTTAGATGCCTAGGTTCATTACATTGTCCTACAACTCTTCCACGCTTCGGCAACCGGGTCTTCACCTAAGCTTGTTCTTCTCACTGTGATGGCATTATTGCTGTAACAGTGGCCAAGCTCAGCGATCGGTTCTATTAAGAATTCAGGGAAAGAAAGAGCATTGCACTCTGTCACGTTCTGTTAACAACGACTTGTTTCGCAAGGAGCATTGTACTTGACGCACCTTACGCTCCTCGAAGAAGATCGGGAACATAACTTTCGCTATTTTAAAAGGAACTGGTTTACTGTATTCGGCTAATTTAACGACTGTAAGCAAATTTTACGTCCCCAGGCATGACTAAACTGTTTGGGGGATTTTTTTCTGTTAAAGCCCTCCGGACCTCAATAGTTCGTTGTAATCAGATTCGCAGTGTCCTAACAAAATCCTTTGTATATAAAGAACTAAAAAATTAATTACTTGACTTAATTTCTTGCACTCACAGGTAACATAACGGTGGACGATAAGTAATAATACAGAAGTGCAGAGACTTCTATGGCATAATGTGTCATCGATGATTTCTTTGCAAAATAATTGATAATGTCTTAGGCCAAAATTGTACAATCATACAACGAAGACAGGAAAAAAGAGAGCTGCAGGCGGCACTAAATCATTCAAACAAGTCATCGCAGATGCGCACCCAGCCTCAATTAAGATCTTATTATAACCCATATTCAAGACAAAAAAGAAACTTAACATCATAATTGATGGTAACAAAGTAGATGGAGTTAAGGAATTCTGCTACCTAGGCAGCAAAATAACCGATGAGCAAGGAGGACATCAAAAGCAGACTAGCATTGCAAAAAGGTCTTTCCTGGCCAAGAGAAATCTACTAGTGTCAAACATAGAGGAAGAAATTCCTGAGAATGTACGTCTGGAGCACGGCATTGTATGGTAGGGAAACATGGACTGTGGGAAAACCGGAACAGAAGAGAATCGGAAGCAGAAGAGACAGGATGATAGGACATGTGTTAGGACATGAGGGAATGACTTTCACAGTACTAGAGGGAGTTGTAGAGGGCAAAACTTTTAGAGGAAGACAGAGGTTGGAATACATCCGACAAATAACTGAGGACGTAGGCTGCAAGTGCTACACTGGGATTAATATGTTGGCAGAAGAGACGAATTCGTGGCGGACCGCATGAAACCAATCAGAAGACTGATGACTCAAAGAATTCAACACACTGTGCATTCCGTTCGACTGATTTCCAAATTCCTTTGTGCTCACTGTCAGAGTTACATTATCGTCGGCAAACTTCAAACATCGTTTTTTCTGAACTTCCTCTTCCCGATTTCAACTGCAATCTAATTTTTGTAAGTAACGTAGATCACCTTTTCACCCCTGCACTTTCTCCTTGTATTTTTACGCAGTCAAATAACAGAAACCTATAAACTTCCTTAGTACTTCTTTAAGAAGCGCAAGTTATATTGTGCTGACGGTTTTCACAATTGCCTGCGGGAATGAAACGTTTGGGGCTTTTGTGTGTCCCTAGATTCCTCAAGCTCTCGAAACTTTCGAGGGATGGTTAACGCCTGTATTCAAGCATCTGTCAGTTGTTGTTTTTCAACATTTCCGTGGCGCTACGACCTGAGCCAAATACACCTGTCACCATTCGCGCAACCCTTCTTTATAGACGTTCAATGTATTCCGCTATTCCTCTTCCCCACGAGTCCAACGTACCTGGGTAGTTATGTAGTATGCGTCGCACTGTTGTTTTGTCAGCAGCCTACCTTGTAGAGAGACTGCATTTTTCGAGTATCCTACCAACTAACCGAAGCCTGCCATCTTCTTTACATATGACTGAGCCTATATGATAATTCAATGGAGTATCGAAATAAATTGCTGCATCCAGGTATTTATATCCATTCACTGATCACACCTGAGGCTCGCCGATATTGCAGCCGTAGGCTACAACGTCAAAGGCACAGTTTTGGATTTCTGGACATTTCAGACAGTCTGGCAACTTTTACTTCACTTTGAAACCTTATCAAAATCTGCAGCGTCTTTCACATAATACTTGTTTATATAAGCGGCGATCAAAAAGTTTCCATTCGAAGACCGTAGTGTGCAGAATCTGTATACCAGACAGGCAAAAATCGCCGTGAGCATTGCGGCACTCATCCAACCGACGCACCAGCTTGAAATACCGCGTCCTGCTGCGTAAATGCCTGTTGCACATCCTCGTTTGAGAGATATCATTGGCCCTTGAAGGCCTTTTTTAAGCCACCGATGGCGTTATAGTCACATGGAGAGAAATCACGACTACAGGGTGGTGCCCAGGTGCCCTCCGCTCGAGTTCTGCGCTACGACATTTGCTGTTTGGGGACATGAGTTATCATGAAGCAGCGGCACCTCTTGTCAGTTTTCCTGGGCGTTTCGCCTTAATTACACACCGTAATTTCTCGTGCTTTGCTCTGTATCGTTCCCCGGTGATGGAAACACCACGTCCGTAATGGATGAGGCAGCCACCGCTAATCTCGACCCTCGCTGAGCGTGGTGTGCCGTTCCACGACGGTGGTGGTACACACACGTGCTGTCCCGTACGAATTACTGTACTTGACGGAAAGTCATCAAGCAAAGCCGAAGTGGTATCTGGCGTTCCCGAAGAAAGTGTTACAGGACATCTGCTGTTCCTAATCTATGTAACGACACAGAACACAATTTGAGCAGCCTTCTTAGGTTGTTTGCAAATGGTGCTGTTATTTGACGTCCTAAAAAGTCATCAGATGATCACAACCAGTTGCAAAATGATTTAGACCAGATATCTGTATGGTGCCAATTAAATCGAAGCAACTAAAAGTGTAAGGTTATGCACGTGAGTACGAAAGTAATCCGTTAAATTTCGCTTACATGATAAATTACGCAAAGTTAAAGGCTAACATTTTAACTAAACACTTGGGGATTGTTCGATTCCCGGCGGGGTCAGGGATTTTCTCTGCCTCGTGATGGCTGGGTGTTGTGTGCTGTCCTTAGGTTAGTTAGGTTTAAGTAGTTCTGAGTTCTAGGGGACTTATGACCACAGCAGTTGAGTCCCATAGTGCTCAGAGCCATTTGAACCATTTGAACTTGGGGATTACAATTCCGATTAACTTAAATTGGGGCCATCACATAGATAATGTCGTGGAGAAGATGAAACTAAGACTGCATCTTATTGGCAGAACACATGGAATATTGAATAGATATAGCAAAGGAACTCTCTACACTACGCTTGCCGTCCTCTTCTGTAATATTGCTGCGCTTCACGCAATCCGTATCAGATAGGATTGACGGAGGACATCGAAAAAGATCAAAGAAGGACAGTTTCTTTTGTGTAAATGCGAAACAGCGGGCAGAGTCTGAGGGATATGATACGCGAATCGGTGTGGCAGTCATTACAACAATGGCGTTTATCGTTGTGCCGAGATGGTTTCACGAAACTTCAAATCACCAACTTTCTCCCCCGAATGCGAAAACATTTTGTTGATGTCCACCTACACAGTGAGAAATGATCATTGTAAGAAAATAAGAGAAATCAGAGCTTGCATAGAAGTTTGTTTTTCCGGAGCACTCTTCATGGGACAAACAGTAGAGATACGGAAGGTATGTGAGAAAAGTAGAACGACAAGATTGCGAGCAATCTGCTCTACTTGTGTTGAACAGTATGTCCATTCCTTCCAAATGGTTAGCCCGTGTCTCAGCTCTACTTGTGTCAGCCCGAGTGTCAGCTCAGTATAGCCATTAGGTAATTGTTGAGTGCGACATAAGTGAAGTTGTTTGTTGTGTGTAACGAAAATGGGACAGCGGAATTTTAAGCAAAAGTATGCCATCAAGTTTAGTACTAAACGTCGGGAATCCGGAAGTTGAAACAGGCCTATGGGGAGCATTCTTTATGAAGATCACACGTTTTTCGCTAGCGCAAATCATTTTTCGAAGGCCGAGAACGCGCTGAAGATGAACCTCGCTCAAGGAGACGTACAACTTAGAAAACCGACGAAAACATCGAACGTGTGCATGCTCTCGTGAAGTGAGACCGACGTTTAACAATAATGATTATGGCTAACCTGCTAAACTTTAACACTTCCACCATAAATCAAATTTTGACAGAATATTTGCATATGCGAAATGTTTCTGCCAAAATGCTACCGAAAATCCTCACAGCTCTTCAGAAGGATTATCGAAGAAACGTGTGCATTGATCTTCTTGAATGGATTGCAAGTGACCGTGAATATTTCAGTTGTGTGATCACAGTTGATGAATCTTGGATTTTTTTTAGTACGATCCTGAGACAAAGCGCAAAACTGAGGCATCTGTTCGATCGAAGAAAACTCGAATGATCAATTCAAAGACCAAAACAATTTTGATTTGCTATTTGGACGGTAGGGGTATTGTGCATAAGGAATTTATGTTTCCAGGAGAAACTGTCAACCAAGTGTTTCGCAAAGATGTCTTTGGAAGGTTCTGGAAAATGGTGAATGGAGTGAGACCATAGACTGCAGACAAGTGGATGCCGGAATATGACAACGTCCCATCACACACTGCCACTTCTATCACGGTATTTTTGATCTCAAAAGGCATTCCTGTTGTGCCACAGCCCTCCTATTCTTCTGGTCTGTGTCCTTGTGACTATTTTTTTCCAAAATTGAAAAATGTCTTAAATGGACGTCAGTTTGGGACTCTGGGGAAGATTCAAAAAACTATCACCGACAGGTTAAAGGTCCTACCAACTGAGGCCTTTCAGCGCTGCTACCAAGATTGGGAACAGCGACTGTGCCAGTGGATGGCTGCCGAAGGGAACTGCTTTGAAAGGGACAACACTGTTGTCTGAGAAAATAACTCCCACTACTTCCCTCGCACACCTCCTAGTTTGCCAGACACTTGATTGCAAATTGCAGCGTAGTGACGTAAGCGCAGATGTGCACCTGGTCACTTACTGCCTAGAGACTGTCACCACTGTCTAGAAACTACGGTTGACACAGAGTTGAAACAACAGGGATTGACTCACCTGTATCTTTCATCGAACCTCAGTTCGATTCTTTGCCGAAGGCTTAGAGCCATTGGTACTGCTAGTGGTGATAGGTATGTGTCCTATGTTTCATACCCTATACACCACCAAATCGCCAACAAATTCATTAGTGTATCCTTCTCGCTACACTGCGTACGTACAGTAACTACATTACGTTATTTCCTATCCTTCCGATGCTGCACTCTTAATGGTCAGAAGCACACAACGGAGCAGAGCTTTTCTGGGCGTCCCTTGACTGTATTCCTTTCTTGTCATCGCACCTCTACAGACTTCAGGACAGTTACCTCCATCCATTACGTGCCAGTAAGATCGTCCCTCCCTGTTAAACCAGACTCACCGTTCGCTCCCGTGTTGCAGCCATGGCCAAAGCCATCTCCCAGGTCCAGGGTTACTGCGCTTCCGTGCTGCGGAAACTCTGCTTTTCTCTGCCAGTCTCACCAGTAATGACGCTGCCCCTTCCCTACCGCCGCCTCTCTAGTTGTGCACTAAATATTTAAATATTTATGAGACAATAAAAACATCTGGAAGTTAATTAAACTGTTTTTGAAACGGGTCAGCTCTGTTACATAGAAAACTTATGGCCGTAGAATGTCAACGGAATTAAATATTGAGTGTCGAACACAATCAGAGGCTATGAGCTGTTACATAAATGCCTTATATTCTGGAAGAATAATTAATGACCCAGAGTTACGGACAGTGGTGTGATGTTTAATTCATTTATTGGAACGCAACGTTTGAAATCCCAGGAGATACGAGTCATTTAAAGAGCGTGTCTTTGGATAACGACATGAAAGAATCTTCTGTAATCTCCACTACGAAGGCTAGGCAATCTGGGACAAAAAAATCCGAATCAGAGACTACGCGCAACGACAACTGGCGACCTTCTCCATCTTCATCCATATTTTAGGAACCACTATGAAATGCGCAACAGATGGTACTTCCCACTGTACCACTTATCAGAGCTTCTTTCAGTTCCGCTCACGTACCGAGCGCAGAACAGAAGACTGATTAAAATGCCTCTGTGCACGTTGTAATTCGATCAACTTGTCTCTGCGATCCCTGCTGAAGTGATACGTAAAAGGTTGTCGTATATTCCTAGATTACTCATTTAATGATTTTTTTTTTTTTTTTTTAAATTAGTGAGTGGGATTGCGAGAGGTAGCGTCTACCACTTCAGATTTCTTAGAGTCAATGTGACGCTTTCCCACGGCTCGACGGGACCTGTGACCACATGTGGTTCGTGTTTGTTCAACATCCCCTGTTAGTCCAATTTGGTATTGACACCACACAAATGATCAATATTCTAAAACAATTCGTACAAGCGTTTTAAACGGGCTGTACTCTTTGTAAACTCACTGCATTTCTCCAGTATCCTGCCAACCAATGTCTTCTACACTGCCTATGTGATCATTCCATTTCTTATCCCTACAAATTGTTACAACCAGCTATTTTTCTAAGCGTAATGCTTCCAGCTGTGACTCGCGGATGTTCTGGTCATAGGAAGTTGTTTCTCTGTGTTTGTGAAGTGTACAGTAATGCATTTCTGAATAGTTAAATGAAGTTGCCAAACTTTGGCCCACTTTGAAATCTTGTGAAGATCCGACAATGTTTGTGCAGGTTTTTCAGAATATATCTGTCTTCCTGTCATGTGGGAGTTGGTAGATGTCTGTTCGAGATGTACAAAAGTTGGCTGGAGGTGAAAGGTGGTCCCAGATGCAGCAGTTTCTGTTTTTCGTTTTTGCCTCATCAGTTCCTTTTTTATGTAGATTCTTATCAATCGCGATTCGTAGTCCGTATTTTTCTTCAAGAAAGAAGCGTCCCGCCGTGGACTAGTGGCCTCCAGAGCGAAGGTCGAGGGGCTGAGGTTCCCCAGTTGTTGACACTAACGTGAAATACTTTCATGGTAGTCTTAATTACACGCTCAAATAGTTTCCTCTGTTCACCCACACAGCTTTTGCCCAGTGTTAACTAGGAATAAAACGGTTGTTTGCGAATGCGATTACTGGGCATTCGGATTACCCTGCTCGTCGAAAGCTTGTTTCTTAAAAACAACGCTTCTGTACTGTTAGTAAGCACCTGTGTGTGTCTAGCTTGTAATGTTACATGTAGAATTCTCCTAAGGCGTCGTTTTCGATATTGTTCCAGCTTTTTCTGTTGTATGTCCAAGATTCAGATCCATAAAATAGCAGGACATTATAGTCAAAAAACCTCAGAGTACTGTTAATATTGTCTATCAGGAACAAAAGACGCAGAACATTTCTCAGAAGCACGTCTGCTTAAGAGGTTTTGGTCTTATTTAAAATCAATAAGCGATTCGAAACATCTATTAATTGTCTCAAAGACCATAAAGGCACCGAGACGGAAGGGAGAAGGCTCATATCCTGAATTAGGCCTTCGGAAATTGTTTCACCGCGGAATATCGTAACACTCTCCCTCTTGTCAATCAATGTACGAACGTCAAAATGGCAATTATTGAGTTAACTGGTAGTGGAATAGAAACGCAACTACAATCGCTTAGTAGCGGAAAGACATTAGGACCGGACGAGATAGCTTGCTCCCCTTACAGCATCAGTATATCGTAGATCTCTGTAGCTACGAACGGTACCAACCACTGGAAAAAAAAGCACAGGTCATTTCCACTTTCAAGAAAGGCTGCAGGACAGATACACACAATTATAGACCTTCATGGCTGATTGGTTTTATGCTCAAGAATTATGATGTTTTTGGAGAATGGACGTCTCCTCCATAAAAATCAATATGATCTTGCAAAATTCAGCTCTCTCTGTTCGTACATGAGATCCATAGCGCTGTAGACAGCTGATGCCGTGTTCCTTGACTTCAGGAAAGCATTTGACACCGTGCCGCACTGCCGCTTGGTGAGAAAACAAAAGCTTATAAAGCACTGGACCAGATTTGCGACTGGATTCGAGACTTCTTTATACGTAGAACTCCACACGTCGCTCTTAACGGAAGTGAGAGATGTAAAGGTAATTTTCGGTGTTACCCAAGGAAGTGTGATAGGGCCGTTATTGTTTACAATGAAAGGTCTCTGTTGGATTCCTTTCATGTTTAATTTCTCAAATTTGTTGTCTTTTATGGAATAAATTCCTCTTCTAAATTTACTATGGCGTTTCTGACTATCTGGGAGGAGACTGAGTAGTGGAACGTGTTACTTTTACACGTAAACAAGAACGATCTGTCACACTACTACACTTTAAAACACAGTATATATGTAATTCATGTCACACAGTCTCATACGGAACCTACATCCGCTTTCTGTTATATACTGTATATGATAAGATACTGTCATCCCCCTTCCCTTCTGTGTGAGAGCATGAATGATCAAATGTGTTTGTAGTTGCATGCTTGAGGGTAGCAGACAAGGCTGTCTACTAGAGAACAGTAGGACCAACGTCGGAACAGGTAGCTACGGTTCCTAAAAGCAAAGAGGTTTCTATTCTTAGTATGGTCCGGTCCGTCCCTTGTCATGTTGGTATAGGAAGCTGCCCCTCTGGCCCCTTCCGTTTGTCTTTGTGATCCACTCTCAGGAAGCACGCTGGGTAGTAGGCAGTGGCAGTCTGGTAGTAGCAGAGTTGCAGTCCAGTAGTAGGCAGTTGCAGTATGGCGGTGGGGAGCGTCTGAAATGGTAAGATCTCCGGCTAAGCGCGTGTCTGCTAAGTCCGTAGGACAATGGATTTGTTAAGTTCAGCCTAACTGAGAATTTAATCACTTTTATTTCGGGTTAGCTCTAAAATATCTAAGGTTACCTTAAATTGCAGCGTAGTGTAATTCTCGTGTGAAGTTCATATTATTTTCCGGGAGTTGCTTTGTTACTACTTTGTGAGTAAAGTGGAACCAAGTGTTGGTCAGTAACTCTAACTAAGATCAATCTTAAATGCGAATGCTTGTGTGATTATAACGTCTCGTCTTAACAATATTTTCAATATAGCAACTTTTCTTTATGTTCAACCCACGTGGGATGTACTTTGCGAGACCAGTACCACGTGCTTATATAACTGTTTGACCCGTCAGGTTAACAGTAAGACGTTAATAACCAGTTCGAGGTTTTTCTTTTGTAATTTGCTTTTTGATCTAATTTATTTTAATTATCAAAATTATTGTGGAGTTATACGCTTTGTGTAAACCAAGTTGACCACGTGAAGCATGTGGTGTAATCATCAAAATAGCCCTCAGCTATTCTTCTTGGGAAGATTTCACAAAGAGTTAATATGAATTTAGTATACCAGTGTGTGGTAATTACATGACGGACAGGATTGTGCTTCGAACGTAATTTCTTTGGGTAAAAATTTGAATCTGTTTGTAGTGGCTAACTTTCTCTTGCATGCGTTTCAACGTTCTTTGTGTGTTGTTTTATGAATGCAGTGTTGTATGCAGACTCCCAATCTTGGCTCCATATTTTATGTGTTCCGTAAGATTCCAATCTCACATTTTCACAATCGTAAATAAGGCACCAGCTCAGTATAACTCACGTATAATATGCTGAAATTTCAATGATCAATCTTAAAATAAATTTGCAAATATAAACTGATTTCTTTCATTTTATTTAAATTCTCCTTTTTTATATATAGATATATTACCGGTTGTTGTATGACTGTAAAAGATTATAATCAATGTTAGTCTGATTGGTAATGTGGTAAACCTAGACTAGTTACCAGCAGAAACAGTTGCTTAGTAATGCAAGATTAACTTCCCCAGACAGCTCACGGCTTGTAACCCGGTTTCATTGTATATTAGCACCGATTTCAGCATAGCAATTTCCGGTAGCAACATTACAACAATTTACATAAAATATCTAGTAAAAAGCGCCGGCTGCTCTTCAAGACTGTTCACAGATGATGCGGTTGTCTATAACAAAGAGCAACGTCAGAAGACAGTATCGATTTGCAAAATCACATACAGAGGACTGATGAATCCTAATTCCGTCATTTGACCTTGAACGTAAATAAATGTAACATATTGCGCGTACATAAGGAAAACAAAGCTAGTATTGTACAACTACACCACTGATGAGAGACTGCCGGAAGCAGTATCGACCGTAAAATATCTAGGAGTATATATCCAGAGCGATCTAAAGTGGAATGATCACATAAAAAACTGTAGAAAAACAGATTCCAGATAGATTCATAGGAGGGATCTTAAGGAAGTGGCATATAAGGCGCTTGTTCGACCAATTCTTGAATACTGTTCATCGGTGTGGGATTCTCACCGGATAGAACTGGTGGAAGAGAGAGAGGAGATCCAACGGGGAGCGGCCCGTTTCGTCACGGGATCGTTTAATCGGAGCGAGAGCGTAACCGAGATAATCAAAAAGCTCGATTGGCAGGCGTTATAAGAGAGGCATCGTGCATCACGGAGAATTTTAGTATTGAAATTACGAGAGAGAACTTTCCGGGAAGAATCGGACAACATATACTTCCACTAAATGTATTCGCAGTTGCGAATGTGGACAAACATCAACTGTGTAACGGAATGACGGCAGTGAAAGTTTGTGCCGCAGCGGGACTCCAACCCGGATACCCCGCTTATCGCGAGCGGTGACCTTACCTTTTGGTTATCCCAACACATGCCACGGCCAGATCCAAACTTCCATATATGGTCAACAGTGTCTCTACAACCTCCACTAGTACATCCATCATGTGTATTACCGTAGAGGTGAGACATTGAATGTCGCTTGCTCGGTGTCGGCGGATAAATACGGTACTGCAGTGCATTTAATATTCCGGAGTACGGTACAAAATTCCAGTTCGGAATAACACAGCCACTGCAATATCGTACATCTTACTTGCTCCCACATACATCTCGCTTAATGGCAACGACGAGAAAATTCGAGATATTAGAGTCAATACAGAGACTTACTGACAATCATTCTTCCCACGCACCATTCGCAAGTGGAACAGGGTTGGGTGGATCAGTTAGTGGTAACAGAAGAACCCTCCGGCACAAACTTGCGGACTATGATATACATACTCAGTCCGGATACAGATTTACCTCTGCACCCAACACCATCGTACTTTCCTTAATGAGGGTAGGTGTGGTACTGAATCGAATGATTTTCGGAAGTCAAGAAACACTGAATACATCTGACTGCCTTGATCCATGGCTTTCAGCCTACTTGAGAATAACGAGAGCTGGGTTTGCTTGACCAGTGTGTTTGGAAACCATGCTGAATGGCTCGGAGTAAGTCACTTTGTTCGAGATACCTCATTAAGTTTGGGCTCAAAACAATAGAGGTATTTCAAGAATACCGGAAGGTAGTTTCTGCACACCATAAATGGGTGGACCACGATAGAAATTTTTTGAGTCTAATTCCTTTCACGGTTTAAAAATGTTTTTACAGAATCTGTACTAAGATTCATTCAAATAAAGTGTGCCAAAAATCATAATATATGTTAAAACCGCGTCATATTACTTGGGGTCTGGCGCATCCGAGCGCTCGAATGCAACCGATGTAATACTATAGTAATTGCCGACGGAATAGGGGTTCTGTGAGTTCCGGTTAGTATCACAGACAACATTAGTATCAGCTAATATACCTCTGTCAACAAGTTTTCTCTTCCTAACAAGATTGGTTTATTGTAAACAGTCTGAAAGCACGTGTTTGCTTTTCGTCTGCTTCAGTTGTCATTTCGCTTGTGTTTTGTACGAAGTAAAACTTGAGCGCTTGAAAACGACAAACAAATGTATTTATACCGACAGAAAAGGTTGGAAAAGTAGAGTGGTGTGCATAATCGATATGATTTCATCAAAATGAGTGTATTTCGACATCGGCGAAAAAAGGCCAGCTGTACGGTGCTGGCGTTGCCGATTAAAATTTTGTTCTGTTTCAGTATTAAAAGCCGGCAGTTGTGGCCGAGCGGTTCTAGGCGCTTCAGTCGGGAACCGCGCAGCTGCTACGGTCGCAGGTTCGAATCCTGCATGTGTGTTGTCCTTAGGTTAGTTAGGTTTAAGTAGTTCCAAAGTCTAGGGGACATGACCTTAGATGTTAAGTCCCATAATGCTTAGAGCCTTTTTTTTTAGTATTAAAAACACAAGCTGAAAGTTTCTCTCAACAATTTATTCAAGGACGAGGGACGTTTCAACATTTTTTTAAGTTGGTGGCAGCTATAGCTCATACGATATACAGGCAGTTACATTATACCTTTTCGTAACTTGTGGGTCGGCGTTTTTTCTACTGTTATTTATAGGATTTTTGCGATTTATTTTGATTTCAATGCTTGATGCACGTTTTTATAACGACTTTTTTGTCGAGAACGTTCACATTTATTTAAGATTTCCTCCATTTTGTTAAAAACCAATTTGATAAATATTTCTATAGTATCATCAGTTTCAAAACAGTTTTTGAAATTTTGTTTTAAGTGTAAATTGTGGGGCTCAGAGCTCACAACTACGGCTCTCGCACACCGCGAAGGCATTTCGTCGTTGTTTTATAGTATCCTTTCGGTGCAAGTTTTCTCAGTTAAGAATACATAATACAGTCTTCACGGTGTGCAACGGAGATCTAAAGTCAGCTTTGTAGTATGTTTGTTATTTTATTGAAAAAATCATGAATATCGGTTCCTAAATCGAGCCTCACCCTGATCTGCCCCCTTAATCGCAACAGTACTTCACCATTCCTCCGTGACGGTTTGTCGAGTCCACGTTGTGTTCTGCGACAGGGCTGTGCAGCAGTCTCCGCAGGATGCTGCCGTTGCGTGCTGTGTGTGGTTTCCTCTACGGTTTCACACCCATCCGTTAAGAATAACGGAATAACTGTGTGAAATGTTGATGTGTTCTCCTGTAATCGGGACCTTCTAAAACTCTATGAGACTGTCCCGCTCAAGGTCACGCTGAGAAAGCGCGACAGAGACCAAGTCCTACTCCAGGTCACACTACGCCTAGCGCGTAACCACACGCTAAAAGCGTACATAAGTGATTTTTTTTTTTTGTTTAAAATGTGGGAGAGATAAGGAAAGGAGATATAGAATTTTTACTGTCTGTAATAGAACATACAGTCACCAGTAATCTTTACTTTACAACAATTAAACAATTTTTTCAGCCTTCAGTTGCAAGGTAATTTTATTCGTTTACCTAGGTTTCGATTCCAGTAATGGAATCTTCTTCAGAACCTATAAATTAAACCACATACAGACATATGTTACTACTACAATGCATTATCAGTCTAATGTTGAATATTAAAGAAATTGGGATACTTACAAAAATTAAATTATTTTGTGAGCCAAACTCTGGCCATGTCACAGATTAAAAATTAACATTAACGACGCATTATGTCAGTCAAAATTAACACCATTGAGGCGAACGTGGACGCTACGCCGGCCAGAAATAAGGACCACACGTAAGCGGCTCGAAAACTAGGCGTTGTGAGCCGTTACGCTTTACTTTACAATTATTGTTCCCTGCTTTGGCCCCAATAAACAGATACTCGTTGGCATTCAGCTTCTTCTTTCTTCTTGTAGACAAAGCAAAAGGCTTGTCTAGCACCAAAGTACCATAGGGAACCTTAGCAAGCTGACATCGTAGAGTTAGGAATCCTGCCATCTACTCGCCACGCCAACGTCATAACGTGTGAAACGGGGCTCAGTCCCAGGCTGCTTAGAATGGAATATACCGGCCAATTACAGTGTGATTTTGCAAACTTTCCTACGTTTACCTAGTCTAATACTGGCCCTGCGTCACATTTCACTTAAACAACCCAAAAAAACTACCTTTAAAACACATTTTATTTGAGCTTAATTATACTACTAAACATTCAGTAATAGAAGGCGCGAAAATAATGCAACAAATCCATTAACATACTCAAATGTGAAGTTTCCTGTGGAAGTAAAGCATTTCAGGAGGCATAACAAATGAATATATGTTTCTTTGTTTATTTCCTGTTTCTCCGCTTTGAGAAAAATTATTTTTCCTTTTTTTGCTGATTACTTCTGCTGCTACCCAACTGCATCTTAACTATTACTAGCTGAGTACTCAGCGTTGCCCAGCTACATATGTACTCTTCTATTAGTCCATCTCCTCATTCTCCCTCTCTCTGTCCATTTCTTCCTTCATTCCCACTCTGTTCATTTCCAACCCCTCTCTCTCTGTCCCCCAGCTCCACCCCCGCTCTCTGCCCATTTTCCCCTGAATCTCTTCCTGTTCAACTTCTCATCTTCCTTTTCTCTGTCCATGCCCTCCTGTTGCCTTTATACGTCCATTTCCTCCTCCCTCTGTGTGTTCTCGTCATTCCCCTCCTCCCTCTCTCTGCCTCTCGTTTCCTCCTCTCTCTCTGTGCATCTCCTCCTCTTTCCTTTCTCTGTCCATCTCCTCCTCCCTCTCTGCCTATTTAACTTGCCCCTGTCTCTCCCTACCTCCCCGCCTACCTCTGACCATCCCCTCTTTCCCCATCACTTTCTGTCCATCGCTTCCTCGCTCCCTTTTCTCTCCAAGTTATCATGCTCACCAGAATAGGAGACTGGAGGTTCTTACCCCAAAAGTATTTATTTCCAGACCGTAACTAATATGGGGCCAAATATGGTTGAAATCGCTCCAGGGGTTTAGTATGAACTTTTTATAGCGGCTTTGCCGGTTTAACATATGTCAAACATATTTCACATTTACACATGTCAAAAAAAGTTTTGCCTCACCCCGGTTCCCAGAACTCCTGAAGACAGACGTTGACTGTGGGTATTGTATCACAGGCACGGTCCCTTTCACTGTTCAGAGATGTCACTAAACCCACCCAATAATGTAAACAACCATGCATGCCACGACGAAAACAGGCACATATCAATGTAACAGGAGGTGCTACTGGGTATTAGAGGTACCAGTGTGTAAAGCAATCTGGACTACCACCTCCAAAGGTGGTGGTACAAATGCAATGTGTGATTTTCATGAGCAATAAAAGAGTCAGATATGATGTTTATGTTGGTCTCAATTCCAATTTCCTGTATAGGTTCCGGAACTCCCGGAACGGAGCTGGTACAAAACTTTTCTTGATGTGTGTATTAAACATATGTCAAACCTTAAAGTCTTAAACATGGCTGACCACGCAGCCATGTTTAAAACTTTAAGACTTCTGCCTGGCCAAGCATCTAAGGCTGCCTCTAAATATAAGGATATAAAGAAGAAACTGCTAAGTACAGGTATGGCCACTCAGTTCAATAAGCAATCAGAAAAAAGGGGGCTAGTACCCAATTATATGAAAGCCTGTATTTATTTCGCAAATTGTAAGAAAGATCCCAAGTCTTTCAAAGTGGCAGTTAAAAATCTCATTTCTGATCATATTAATAAGCTATATGGTAAAAAGGATGTTCTCAATGAAGTGGCATAATATCTATATTTAGAGCTCATAAATAATTACCATATTAATTATACACACATCAAAAATAGTTTTGCATCATGTCGGTTGCGAGAGTTCCGGAACCTGTACAAAAAATTGGATAGAGACCAACATATACATCATTTCCCCCCTTTTTGCTGCTCATGAAAACCACACATTGCATGTTGTACCACCACACAGCGAGACCTTCAGAGGTGGTGGTCCAGATTGCTGTACACACCGGTCTCTCTAACACCCAATATCGCGTCCTCTTGCATTGATGCATGGCTGTATTCGTCGTGGCATACTATCCAAAAGTTCATCAACGCACTGTTGGTGCAGATTGTCCCACTCCTCAACGGCGATTCGGTGTAGATCCCTCACAGTGGTTGATGAGCCACGTCGTACATAAACAGCCCTTTTCAATCTATCCCAAGCATGTTTGATACGGTTCATATCTCGAGAACATGCTGGCCACTCTAGTCAAGCGGTGTCGTTATCCTGAACGAGGTCATTCACAAGATGTGCACATGTGCACGACGGGGGCGCGAATTGTCGTTCATGAAGACGAATGCCTCGCCAGTATGCTGCCGATTTGAGTGCACTGTCGGTCTGAGGATGGAATTCACGTATCGTGCAGCCGTTACGGCGCCTTCCATGACCACCAGCGGCGTACGTCGGCCCCATATAATGCCACCCCAAAACAGCAAGGAACCTCCACCTTCCTGCACTCGCTGGACAGTGTGTCTAAGGCATTCACCCTGAACCGGTTGCCTCCAAACACGTCTCCGACGATTGCCTGGTTGAATGCGATACTCATCGGTGAATAGAACGTGATACCATTCGGCTTGTTGTTGGGCCCATCTGTACTGCTCTGCATGATGTCGTAGTTGCAAAGATGGACCTCGCCATTGACGGCGGAAGTGAAGTTGCGCATCATGCAGCCTATTGCGCACAGTGTGAGTCGTAACACACCGTGCTGTGGCTGCACGAAAAGCATTATTCATCATGGGTTCCTCCGAGCCATAATCCATAGGTAGCGGTCATCCACTGCAGTAGTAGCCCTTGGGCGGCCTGAGCGAGGCATGTCATTGACAGCTCCTGTGTCTCTGTATCTCTTCCATGACCGAACAATATCGCTATGGTTCACTCCGAGGCGCCTGGACACTTCCCTTGTTGAGAGCCCTTCCTGGCACAAAGTAACAATGCGGACGCTATCGAACCACGGTATTGACCGTCTAGGCATGTTTGAACTACAAACAACACGAATCATGTACCTTCTTCCTGGTGGAATGACAGGAACTGATCGGCTGTCGGACCCCCGCCGTCCAATAGGTGCTGTTCATGCATGTTTATATTTTTGAGCGGGTTTAGTGACATCTCTGAACAGTCAAAGGGACTTTGTCTGTTATACAATATCCACAGTTAACGACTATCTTCAGGAGTTATGGGAACCGGAGTGATGCAAAACGTTTTTTGATGTGTGTAATTTTGACGTTGACAATTTTTGGATACAGATTAACGAACATATACATATTAGTAAACAAGACATATTGCGTAAGGACGAAAAGAAGCTCAGTAAACCATTTTATCTGCTTCCTGAAAATATGTTCTCCTAGTACTTTCAAGAAAAGCAGTCACGTATGTTATAAAAGAATATTAAATAAGCTTAACATCACTTTTAGACAGAATGAAACCGTCTTACTTGATAAAGGCCTAAAGTACAGTGTTATGCCCAACTTGGCAGACAAAAACGTAACAGAAAAGATGCCTGTCGACCTAAAAATTGGTCTTCATTGTAAAAAAAATGGATAGTTCATGTCAAACTAGAATTGACTTTGACGTGGCTAACATTCTCAGTAAAAACACAGCCTGTGTTCAAAATGTTATGCATAACGATAGTAGGTTAGTTAAATCCTTTAATAATAAATTGAAATAAGCTGATGCTTCAATAACTAAGTCTGACAAAGGTTGCTCTTTGGTTATTGCATACAATTCTGAATATATTTCTAAAATCTTAGATTTTTTAACGAAAATAATATTTCGGAACTGCATGAGGATCCGACTCCGGAATTACAGAAAGAAGCCAGGTCAGCTATCAATTACGCAAAATTTTTAATCGAACCTCTTCAGAAGAAAATGCTTATCAACATGAACCCTCAGCCCCCAGAACGTCGCTCTCAATTCAAAGTTCACAAACGTAGCCATCCGATTCCCCCGATTTCCAACCGTATGAATAGCGCGTCCGTGATTTAGCCAAATCTGAAAAAAAAAAAACATTCGTGTTAGAGACCAATTATTCGATCCCCAATAGTAACACCTTTATCCGTAAAATAAAAGATTTAGAATGCAGTCCAGATACCAAGTTGTTTTCACTAATACATCAAAAATCTTTATACAAACGTTCCCGTACAAGAAACATTTAGGATCATAGAAAAAAAATTACGTAATTTGAAACCAAGAACTTTCAGACGAACCAATCACAGACTTTATGAATCTAACCACAGTCGCAGTCAAATACAACTATTTCGAATTTAATGAAGAACTGTATCAGCAATCCGACTATCTCGCTATGAAAAATCCGTTAGCTGGTATCTTTGCTGAGATTTTCAATAACTCTCCAGAAGGAAAGTACTTCAACTGTTTCTCAGTTACAGTACTAGGCATTATCTCATCTTTCAGATATGTCGATGATATTCTAGTCATCTAAAAAGGACCTGTTGATGGCATTGATCGTATTTTCAATATCTTCAATGAACTTCACGAGAAAATGTCCTTTACCAGCGAACTCGAAAACGAGGCCCGTCAATGGAATTTTCTTGATTTGACGCTTAAAGTAGAAGAAAATAAAATCTCATTTAATGGTTCTCGTAAAGACCCATATACCGATCAGATCGTACCTGCGTCTTCCATGCACCCACAATCTCTTCAGAACGCTTTCTTTTACTCTGCTTTTCATAGAGCTACTTCTATTCCATTCTCGAAAGAAAAATTCGAGGAAGAAATTAATCTAATCAAAACGATAGCACTTAATAACGAATATGAACCTGGCATAGTGGATGACATCCTTAAAAAGAAAACCGTTAAATGAGTTACTACACTCGGCACCTCTATCATTGAATCCAACCTAAAAAGTTTTCTTCTGTTCATTTCTTGGGGCCCATCTGCTATCAGATTCAACGCCTTCTTCGTAATAAGTACAACTGTAATGTCATTACAAAATAAACAGCAACCAGTCGCAAAATCATGTTTTCTTTATTTACTTTTGCAAATCGATTTCAACTGATTAACAGCCATCATCGGTGCTTTCAACGTATATAGTCCCTGCGTAGTCACCATATGGAGCCTACCATTCATCTGTAATGTCGTCTTTTTAACCAAAAATAGTTTTAAAAAAATATTCATAGTTTAAAATCGACTCGTTTCCCTTTGGAAAACTCTGGCCCCTAATAGATTTTCTGCGACACTTGCTCTTCTTACTACATAGGACAAACAGGACGTGCTTTTCTTTCAGAGATAAAGAACATCTTTTAAGAAAAAATGGCACTAGCACCTAAAATTCGTCTTTTACCGACCACCTTTTGATTACAGGTCACACTCCTAAAGCTTTTCACGACATCAACATTTTACACACCCAGAAGAAAGGGCGTAGATTAGATGTTCTCGAAGAATCAGAAATTTTCAAACATCTGCCTCGAAATGATGGCCTCATTCTTAATGAGCAGCTACAATTACGTAATAAAAAGTTCTTCAACGGCACCTTAGTCTGATGCTACCTGTAGCTCGACATATTTGAGCAGCCCTTAGCGACTTGCCTTCTACGTATTCTACTTTAAAAGTGTTGTGACTAAAGGATTGGATTGGGTTGTGTGGGGGAGGAGACCAGACAGCGAGGTCATCGGTCTCATCGTATTAGGGAAGGACGGGAAAGGAAGCTGGCCGTGCCCTTTCAAAGGAACCATCCTGGCATTTGCCTGGAGCGATTTAGGGAAATCACGGAAAACCTAAATGAGGATGGCCGGACGCGGGATTGAACCGTCGTCCTCCCGAATGCGAGTCCAGTATGCTAGCCACTGCGTCACCTCGCTCGGTGTGTGACTAAAGGTTTATCGCTTGATATTTATTTTATACGTGACATGTAAGTACTGTTTGCTTCCTGTACTGTAAGTCAGTTTTCAGCCTTAACACTGTACTTCTAAGCTCTTCCGTAGACAAAAAGTTACCATGTCTGCTGCTGTCAAATAAAACATTGCCTTTTACTTCATGTGCTAAATAATGTTTATCATAATATTCGCCCGTCTACATTTTGAATGTTAAGTAGCCTATTTGTGTTTACGGCTACTAGATGGTAGTCTTGGTGTAGTGTTCACCCGCCCGCAGTCTGCTGCTACCTGTGGCCTTACATGTGTGAGCAGCACTTAGTGGTTTGTCTTCCATGTATTCCTTCTTTAAAAATCTTGTGACTAAAGCTTTATCGCTTGATACTTATTTTATACGTGACATGTAACTATTGTTTCCTTCTTGTACTATTAGTCAGTACTTACACTTACGTAAAAAAAATTTCCCATAATTTTCGTGCTTATGTTACCGCTAGTCTGAATGTTCTACTTCTGATGAAGGCACTCATAGTAGTGCCGAAATCAGGTCAAAAGACTTAATTTTTGCGACCGAGGGCTTTTATTGCGTTAATTTTATTTCAAACCTATTTGTAAACATATTTGGCCCGTATCTATAGCGAATTTCGCCCTGCAGTTTCATTTTCACGCAGCTCAATTTTTACGACGTATCTGCTGAAGTACGTGCAGTACAGTGATATAATGTTGCAAATAAATCCAGTGACATTTGTCGCTACAGTCTGCGAAATGTGTTGTGAATAAAAATAGCAGTAAAGAGGTAATAAATTAAAACGTCATTATGATGCGGCAGTTTTTCACGCATCTCAGTATTTGAAGTCATATATCCTAAATTATGTGTCGTACAACGATATACTTCTGCAGGTACATTCAGCGACATATATGGATACTGCGAAAAGGGTTGCGAGAAGAGTTAGTAGCAACGAAATAATAAGTTTAAACGTCTTGCATGATGCGGCAGTTTTACAAGCATCTCAGAGCTTATGGCGTCATATCTCCTGTACTATGTGTCACACAGTCATGTAATTTTTCTGGTACATTCAGTGATATACGTCAATACTGTCAGCAAAATGTGGCTCGAATACAGTTAGCAGTAAGGAAGTAATAAACTAAAACGTCATCCTTCATGCGGTAGTTATGGTGCCTTACTCAGCATGATCTATAAATTACTGGAGAGACTCATGTACAACAGAATGAGCGAAGTCATCCCGGAGGCTGTACCGGTAGAACAGGCGGGCTTCCGGCCGAAAAGAAGCTGCACGGATCAGGTCCTCGCTCTAACAACCTACATCGAGGCGGGCTTCCAAAGACAGCAAAAAACATCAGTGGTATTTGTCGACCTGACGGCGGCGTTCGACACTGTCTGGAGACAGGGCCTGATTTATAAGCTCCTCCGCATCGTGCCATGTCTAAAAACGGCTAACCTTATCAACGAAATGCTCTGCAATAGACCATTCCAGGTTGTCATCGGTAACAACAGAAGTAAATTCATGAAACTTAATAATGGCCTGCCCCAAGGTTCAGTACTGGCTCCACTGCTTTTCAGCATGTATATAGCCGATATGCCTAGGACGAGATCCAAAATGTTCGGATATGCGGACGACTGGGCCTTGGCCACACAACACCGAGTGATGGAGGAAACTGAGATCACACTATCCAGCGATTTGACCACTCTAGGAAAATACTTCCGTGACTGGAGGCTCCAACCCAGCCCATCCAAAACAGAGGCCACTTGTTTCCACCTGAATAACAAATTAGCAAACAAAGAGCTCAAGATCCGCTTTGATGGCGGCATTCTTCCATATAATAGAACACCAAAGTATCTGGGTGTGACACTCGATAGAACATTGAGCTATAAACAACACCTTGTAAACACTGCTGAAAAAGTCAGAACTAGAAACAACATTGTCCAAAAGCTTTGTGGCACTAGTTGGGGGTCCACTGCCTCCGTTCTGCGTAGCTCTGCACTAGGACTTGTCTATTCTGCAGCAGAGTACTGTTCCCCAATATGGTGAAATAGTGCTCACATCAAGAAGGTGGATGCAGTCTCGAACCAAACGATGAGGATTATCTCTGGAACGATCAGGTCAACTCCTGTCCAATGGCTGCCTGTATTGAGCCATATCCCGCCGCCACATTTGCGCAGAGAACACGCACTTGTCAGGGAGTGTCGAAAAATCCAAAATAGCCCAGGTCTTCCTATCCACACCCTGAGTAATGGAATTGAGCAAAAGAGATTGAAATCCAGACACCCCCCTCTCGCAAGTGCCAAAGATCTGGTAAAGAACGCTTTTATTCTTGAGGACCGCTGGAGAGAAGAATGGGAGGAAAAGACACCGCCTCAGGTTAACACCTTATTGGGAACATCTAACAGACCTCGGGGCTTTGATTTGCCCCGCAAAATCTGGTCTACCCTTAACAGGATCAGGACGAGCCACGGCCGTTGTGCGGACTCCTTGTACAAATGGAGCATAGTGCGGCGCTGACAGGCAGACAATTCACCATATCGTGGTAGAATGCCCTCTGAGGGCCTACCCTGGGCCAACAAGGGACTTCATGAATGCGACTAACAGTGCAATCGATTATATTTCTAACCTAGATGTTTGTTTGTGATATTGTAACTGTTTTGTGTGTTATGTACTTTCAGATTTTTCACACGTGATTTGTACTTGCCATACGCTAAATAAATAAATAAATAAATATGGTGCATGAACAGAAAAAATGGAATAAGCGTTTAACCTGGTTTCTTTTTTCAACATTTTGTGTGGGTCGTCAGCAAGAATACGTTTCGTAAAGGTCTGAAATCATTTGTTAAGTTTGTTGCAAGTCTCTAAGTGCTGTCATTCTCAAATATTGGACAAATGAAGTATGGCTATTCGTGCATCGTGGGCTACAAAGCTTTCTCACCCCAACCCTCACTCCTTTGATAGGTAGGTGGTTCTTAGCTCACAGAGACTTTTTACAGACATTAAGTGATTTGTGTACCAAGTTTGGTTGAAATCGGTCCAGTAGTTCAGGAGTAGATCTGAAGCATACATACATACATGTATACATTTATCCATATTTATAACAAAGAGGCACCCACATGCCTTGCTCATACTGTGGCATCAAGCAGTCAGGCCTGCAAGATGAGTGGTCTGCCAAGCGAGTGGATTCATTTTTATTTATCAATTAACATGAGCTCTAGTACTCACAAATAAGTTACAAATTATTCTCCTGTTTGAATATTACGCAACGGAAACGGATAACGCACATCTGACTATTAGTAGTTTACACAACTCTGATTGTTCACAACGCTCTGGCAATACCACATTTTCTTTCTTACCCAACGGCTTTGATCAACACGTGGCCATCGCACTGAATATGAATGGCGCACACATTATAAATTCTGGATATCATGACAACATACTATTCGAAGGAAAAGGCCACCAATCTTTTTCTTTTCACTATCTTTTTTATTCCGATAAATTCTATAACCTAAACACGCCATTACATTTTCTACAACAATTGCACATGAGAAACTCCGCGCCAGTCAGCATGGCTTTACATTGGTGATTCTCTATCTTATGGTCTCGTAATTATCTACCACTACAGTGCACTTTCTGGATAAGATGGTGGATCTTTTGCTATATCTCACACTTCGACTCTCACAACCATCATCACGAAACTTTCCTCTAGACCGAGCGGTACAAAAAGGAACATGCATAACCCACTGCCTCTGAACCTATCTTGCTACTCTCCCATGCAAACCACACATACTTAAATTACATGAAATACACCACACTGGCAACATGGAATACAACACAAGGAATAGTCACAAAGTTATAATCGCATCACTTTCAGCTTTCCCACTACAATTAGTATTTATCCCAGGTTCACACGACACTGCCCCACTTTGTAACTTTTCTTTCCTACTATGAACTCTGGAGGATATATGCACGTCTTCCTGTGCAATGCAAGCCAAGTGGCGTTGCTGGATAGACGGCTGACTCACATTCCTTCACACTCAGAGTATAATAGTTTGAATCAAGCGTCACACGGAAACATAACACGCAAAGTAATATTAAGAACATATTCGTCACACATGCGAGTCCTCAACTGATACCATGGACGAGTACTTCTCTTTATCCTTTGTCTCATACACAGATTGAGACTCACACAGTACTCACCACGTGGAAGTACACGTCTCTAATTTCAAATCCTGCACACGCTATTTCTTAAATATTTCCAACATATAGTACACACGCCAGTAATTCAGCTTAACTTAAGCACTTGGAATTATTTCAACTTATTGCTACACGTGGTTTCATTGTGACCGTTGGTCACTTCCGAAGATTACGATGATTCCCTTAATACCTGCCTGACATTTAATTCTCCCCACAAAATTTCCTGAAATAGAGAAATTATTATTCCAAACTACTCTTAAGTATTTCACATGCATACCATGTCTCCACTCTTTTGTCTTTACGGAGCACACCTAAGACAGGTCTTACCAACACAAGATCCAGCGGCAGAGTGCTGAAAAAATGGCCGTTCTTCAGGTCACCTCGCACCTCTGCCGAAGTGGGGGAGCACCTTGCTACCGTATTGGTCAGCCACATTTCAGGCGCTCAAAGCTCCAGTAAATTTCATCTTTTTGGTTCCACCAAAGGTGACCAAAGGATCGTCTAAAAGATGATCATATATTCACATTCACTATCTGCGGTTAGCAGACGACCATACATTCATTCATTTCACAGATCTCACCAAATTGGATGTAGGGATTTATTTTGTGGGAGTGCACATCACACAATAATCAGTTATCAATTATCAATGATCAATGATCAATTAAATGATCAATGATCAATGATCAATTAAATAAATAAATTGTCATTCTTTCCCACACTGGTATCCAGCTTCGCTGTATTAATTGAAATTGAGTTATTATTAGAAAAAATATGTTGTACTGACAATAATAACGAAGAATGTTGTACCTAGTTTCAATGTCGGGCGGTACTGTACCCTTTCATAACGTATTTGGATTCTGATTTATTTCTATTTCGGATTTTAATTTTAGGTGCTAATATTATTGGTATATGAATTAACATGTTTCATTTGATTAGCTTGTAGAGTGCCCTGCATCTAAATGTAAGCAGCTTGAAATGTCAGACCATTGAATAGAAAAGGTAGTACACCTATCTAGCACTGTGTTCGATTCCACGGCTGCATAAGTGAAAAGAACTGCCCCAGTTCGAGGGCAAGATGAACATTAAAATGCCGCTGGGGTCTCAGATTAATTTCTGATCCAGTGTCGCAAGATGGCAAGGCACTGACTACATCCCTACTCACAGGGTGCCATTGATTTGTCTGAATACTTGGTAAAGGTGGCAACAATCCCAACACTAATAAATAAAGGATTTAAAAAATATAACAACTAAGATGTATTTTGAAATCAGGACAGAAAAAGGTATTTCTTAACTGATGATAGCCTCCACTAAGATAAACACAATCATAGGAGCGCGTAGAGAACGAACAGTTGAAATTTACTGCACCATGGCGGCGATTGGCTATATCAAAGACCCGGTCGCAGGCGTAGCAGATGCCTCTGAGAAAGATCTCACAGAATGGCACTGAAGTGACAGCCACCGGTCCTTTTGAAGACTTCCTGATGCCTGTTGCCACCCACTAGTATACCCACGAGCTCATTGTTGTATGTACACAGAGACATCATTACAAACAAAGAACAAAAATCCTAGATAGTTTTATTGAGAAGGGTGGGAAAAAATATATGTTATTCTCAAGTACAGATAATGCGTAATACAGTGTCAGTCGTTCTTATGTGATGTAAAAATACTGGGTAATCAGCATTCATACACTTAGATTACAATTTTGTATAAAAACTGAAAAAAGTGCAAATCTGATGCTAATATGCGTGTGAAGCATGCCAAATGTACACTGCACGTGCAGAGAACTAAAATGAAGACTATAAACCCGACAGTTTTTTGTAAAAATATCTTCTATGCCACATTTTAACCACTCATTGTCTCAAAGAAACACAATATTACGTTCAAAACTATGGCTTAATGTACCTTCATGTAACCTCTGAGCTAGTGTAACGATGCGATATCATTCTCAATGTTTACATTGTACTTCTTTGGAGGTATTAGTCTCAAATAGTTTGTTTTAATAACATAATTAATACGGATATTGCATTTTTATTCCCACTACGTTTGTTTAAAAACGAGTATGATTGTGAATTGTATTGAAAACAAAAATCACAAAAAATATTTGACTATCGACTCAAGGCCTTACAACTATTACTTCCAAAATTTATATATATATATATATATATATATATATATATATATATATATATATATATATATCGACTAAACTTGAAAACAATAAATCTATCAACAAATTAAGAACTACAGTTTTAAAAGTATTTTATTCTACTTTCAGTTTCTTTGCTTTTAATTTGCGTAAGGACACTGTTAACAAAAGGCTTAAGAGCTTGCTGCTGTGTGCTGTTACGGCGTAACGTGAACCGCCGGCACACCAGTCGGGAGCGATAGTGCAGAGAGTGAAGAGGACATCAGCCAGTTGCACGCTGGCCGACCCATCTCCAGGACGACAACGCGACAGCAGGGGCCACTATGCGAAGAGAACATAAGCGCCGCGCCGGACTGGCCATGGTGAATTCAACGGGGATCTTCAAGACCAGCGACCTGAATAGAAGCATCAAAGCTCATTACCTTGCTCGTAAATTCTATGTAGCTCAAACTTGGACTTGTTATACTGAGGAAACTTGCTTATTTTGTCTGTCGCCCTTTGCTTGCGACACATCTGTGTATTTCTCAGAGTTAAATATTGTCATTTATCTTATTGTGATAAAAACTATTCCAATGCCGGAGAGCCCTGTCAGTAGTGACAATGCAAGGGAAAATAAGCTGAAGATGTGAACTGAAGTTTGTGTTGGGGAGGGCAATCATCTTACGTAGTTCGTGCAGCAATGTTAACAGTAGTACTGTGGTGGTGTAACGGATAGCATTTCTGCCTAGCAAGCAAAAAGACCGGGGTTGAGTCCTGACCGCAACACAGTTTTTAATTCATTTCTTCTGCTTCAATCATTATCGAAGATAAAGGAGAGACTTAAATGGCCCAGGGAAGAATATAAATATAATATCATTAATAAGATTTGTTTGAATGTTGTCCAGCGATCCGAGAAAGCAGGTTCTCTAGACTCCCCATAGTTGACGACTAGGAAGGATTAAACATTAGCAATTACACTCCTGGAAATGGAAAAAAGAACACATTGACACCGGTGTGTCAGACCCACCATACTTGCTCCGGACACTGCGAGAGGGCTGTACAAGCAATGATCACACGCACGGCACAGCGGACACACCAGGAACCGCGGTGTTGGCCGTCGAATGGCGCTAGCTGCGCAGCATTTGTGCACCGCCGCCGTCAGTGTCAGCCAGTTTGCCGTGGCATACGGAGCTCCATCGCAGTCTTTAACACTGGTAGCATGCCGCGACAGCGTGGACGTGAACCGTATGTGCAGTTGACGGACTTTGAGCGAGGGCGTATAGTGGGCATGCGGGAGGCCGGGTGGACGTACCGCCGAATTGCTCAACACGTGGGGCGTGAGGTCTCCACAGTACATCGATGTTGTCGCCAGTGGTCGGCGGAAGGTGCACGTGCCCGTCGACCTGGGACCGGACCGCAGCGACGCACGGATGCACGCCAAGACCGTAGGATCCTACGCAGTGCCGTAGGGGACCGCACCGCCACTTCCCAGCAAATTAGGGACACTGTTGCTCCTGGGGTATCGGCGAGGACCATTCGCAACCGTCTCCATGAAGCTGGGCTACGGTCCCGCACACCGTTAGGCCGTCTTCCGCTCACGCCCCAACATCGTGCAGCCCGCCTCCAGTGGTGTCGCGACAGGCGTGAATGGAGGGACGAATGGAGACGTGTCGTCTTCAGCGATGAGAGTCGCTTCTGCCTTGGTGCCAATGATGGTCGTATGCGTGTTTGGCGCCGTGCAGGTGAGCGCCACAATCAGGACTGCATACGACCGAGGCACACAGGGCCAACACCCGGCATCATGGTGTGGGGAGCGATCTCCTACACTGCCCGTACACCACTGGTGATCGTCGAGGGGTCACTGAATAGTGCACGGTACATCCAAACAGTCATCGAACCCATCGTTCTACCATTCCTAGACCGGCAAGGGAACTTGCTGTTCCAACAGGACAATGCACGTCCGCATGTATCCCGTGCCACCCAACGTGCTCTAGAAGGTGTAAGTCAACTACCCTGGCCAGCAAGATCTCCGGATCTGTCCCCCATTGAGCATGTTTGGGACTGGATGAAGCGTCGTCTCACGCGGTCTGCACGTCCAGCACGAACGCTGGTCCAACTGAAGCGCCAGGTGGAAATGGCATGGCAAGCCGTTCCACAGGACTACATCCAGCATCTCTACGATCGTCTCCATGGGAGAATAGCAGCCTGCATTGCTGCGAAAGGTGGATATACACTGTACTAGTGCCGACATTGTGATGCTCTGTTGCCTGTGTCTATGTGCCTGTGGTTCTGTCAGTGTGATCATGTGATGTATCTGACCCCAGGAATGTGTCAATAAAGTTTCCCCTTCCTGGGACAATGAATTCACGGTGTTCTTATTTCAATTTCCAGGAGTGTATATAAAAGAAGCTACTGGGAAGAAGGCTGTGAATGCTACACATTTCAAGAAATTTAAAACTTTGTGTCTAAAATAAAACACATTTTTGCAATTGTTTGTTGTTTTTAAGTATGAAATCAGCTTAAAACAGTAGTTTTTGAAGGTTTTTGCCTTAACTTTCAATGGGAGGAACCTGGATCTTCTTTCTCTTCTAGGCAACCTCCCCCACCCACAGAACTTCATTAATCCACAACAGTTGGAAGATATCAACTTCTTGTGGCCCGCCCTCTTGCATTTTTTTTTCTTCTCACTAAGTACGCGAATCTTGACAGCCAATTAAGGTCATCAGAGGAGTGAAATCTGGAATGAGGTTGTGATTTTGTTTGGCTAGTAACTGGGGGACAGAGCTGGTGCACAGCGTGTGGTGGCACGGCTACCTGAGCGAAAAGAGCAGTGTGTGGCCCGCGCGTCGTACCACAGGGGGTGCCCGGCGTTCATGCCTTCTGTAGCGAGGCGAGCAGGGTGTCTGGCACTTCGTTTCAGTGCCCGCCGCTCGCCTACCACACGACGCCTGGGGCTGCATTGACTGCGTCAGTTCGGAGAATTTTGATATCTGTGTCCGCGGGGTGTGTGTGTGTGTGTGTGTTGGGGGGGGGGGGGGGGGGGGTGACGGCGCCCACGTAGACCTCTGCCATCCAAAGGCCAAAGGCAGTTTCAGTCCTTTTCCAGGTGTGGACCAATAAAAGCCGTCTGATTGGTGGAAGGGTATGACATCTGCTGATACAAAAGACCACTTTACGAATTGGCGGGACGACGGGAAGAGAATTTGTTGTATAGTTTGGAGGGGAAAGGAGAGGCAGAATCTAAGAGAATGATTGACAGCTGTTTCTGTGCCCTCAAACGATTGGAGATTTTCCATCGCAGAGGGGACAAAACGGTGATCTTCCGGATGGCCAGAGGGATCGGTCGTGTTTCGTTTTTCGACCACGAGAGTTCTTCGCTTCTGGATAGACAGAGTGAATGAGATCGCAGGAGTCACAAGTATTACTTTCACAGTAGTCCGCGCAGATCATGTCTGTTACCACTTGGTGACGACAGTCGGTATTGTTTGTCGTTTTGCGCTCTCACTATTTCGAGTGGGTCTTTTATCTATGGGCACAGACCACTCCTGAGAGCAGTTGCAACATCACCCTCGTGCTCCGAGCTTTCGGCACACGCCCAGTCTTGCAGGTGGTAGCGTATTCCCAATGTCAGTAGAGTAGTCCAGAGGGTTAGCTGCCCTCTGTAATAAAAAAACTGAGTTAATAGATCAACAACGAACTTAAAAGGGTGTCTTACGACGTCCGCCCCGACCAGATTTAAAAAAAATAAAAATAAATAAAAAAAATATTAAAAAAAAAGTGGTTAGCACATTGGACTCACATTTGAAAGGACGACGGTTCAAACCCGCTTGTGTGGCCATCCAAATTTTGGTTTTCCGTGATTTCCCCAAATCGCTTCAGGCAAATGCCGGGATGGTTCCTTTGAAAGGGGACGGCCGATTTCCTTCCCCATCCTTCCCTAATCCGAGCTGGTGCTCCGTCTCTAATGATCTCGTTGTGGACGGGACGTTAAACAGCAAATAAACAATTTTTTTCAGCCTTCAGTTGCAAGGTAATTTTACTCGTTTACCTAGGTTTCGATTCAAGTAATGGAATCTTCTTCAGAACCTATAAATTAAACCACATACGGACATATATTACTCACTAAAATGCATTATCTGTCTAATGATTGAATATTAAAGAAATTGTGATACTTACAAAAAATTAAATTATTTTGTGAGCCAAACACTGGCCATGTCACAGATTAAAAATTAAAACAATAAAGATGCATAATCATAAGATTACGTCAGTCAAAATTAAAACCATTAAGGCGAACGTAGACGGAGCTACGCCGGCCAGAAATCAGGACCACACGAAAGCGGCTCGAAAACTAGGCGTTGTGAGCAGTTACGCGGCGAGGCTCGGCCGCGGCCAAGCGCATGCGCGAGCGCAAGCGCAGGGGCGAGAGACAAACTGTCTCAAAATTACTTAGAGCAAATATACATATCTCGATCTGACTCTATCCATTATTGGCAACAAAATAGATTTTAAAATTTTTCGGAAAGCTACCTATTCCGACATCATCATCCCAGCTGATTCCACCCATCCTCAGGCCCAAAAAATGGCCTTTTTTCACTCGAGTATCCATCGAGCTCTTTCCATTCCACTTTCGCCAGTCAACTTACAGAACGAATTAAAAGTCCTCGAAAACATCGCTCAGAATAATGGACATAATCCCAGTATAGTGAGACAGTTGTTTAATAAAAAAACACGAAAGAAGACTACCACCCTTTCCAGTTCAGATACTCACAATCAACACCAGCCAACAAAATACATATCAGTTCCCTTTATAGGTAACATATCCTATAAGGTAGGTCGTTTATTAAAAAACCTAGGGTGTAAAGTTTCATACTCTACCGCCAACAACCTCAAAAAGAACTTGGTTCATTCCCTGGATAAAGGTAATGATAAATCATCGCTGTCAGGTGTGTATAAAATCACGTGTGCTGAATGTCCTTCTTATTACATTGGCCAGACAGGAAGAGCCCTGTCTGTTAGGTTTAAAGAGCATCTGCCGACAAAAAGCGGTGATGGAACTCGAGGATCTACATTTGCTGAACATCTGGTCCAAAAGGCGCATGCTCCCAAGCCTTTAAAAGACGCAGAGCTTTTGCATAATGAAGTAAAGGGATGTAGGCTAGACACCCTCGAAGAATTGCAAATTTTTAAACATCTTAGTATTGATAGAGACAACTTACTTAATGATCAGCTGCAATTAAAAAATAGAAGTTATTTCGAAGGATTTCAACCTTTACTCCAGTGGAGTTGACCAACAGTCCGCCTCGAATGGCCGATGCTGTTTCCCTATCTGCTTTGTCCCTTTATTATAATGCGATTGCACATGTGTGTCTTTGCATTTCGTTTTATGCTTGGTAATGACACATACTTGCTAAGGCGTTTTTATGTTAAAGACATTTTATGCTTAGCACGCATGGTTTTGACACTAATTTTTAGTTACTGTAGCGGGGCTACGCCCTCTTACTACAATATTTAAAAAAAAAAATTATACCTCGGCTTTGTAGTTTCTCAGGTAAATTATTTAATGTTGCCATACCAATAGATAGGTTTGTCCAATTGTAGGACGGCTTTGTCACATTTTGTTGATATGTATATTTGCTCTAAGTAATTTTGAGACAGTTTGTCTCTCGCCCCTGCGCTTGCGCTCGCGCATGCGCTTGGCCGCGGCCGAGCCTCGCCGCGTAACTGCTCACAACGCCTAGTTTTCGAGCCGCTTTCGTGTGGTCCTGATTTCTGGCCGGCGTAGCTCCGTCTACGTTCGCCTTAATGGTTTTAATTTTGACTGACGTAATCTTATGATTATGCATCTTTATTGTTTTAATTTTTAATCTGTGACATGGCCAGTGTTTGGCTCACAAAATAATTTAATTTTTTGTAAGTATCACAATTTCTTTAATATTCAATCATTAGACAGATAATGCATTTTAGTGAGTAATATATGTCCGTATGTGGTTTAATTTATAGGTTCTGAAGAAGATTCCATTACTGGAATCGAAACCTAGGTAAACGAGTAAAATTACCTTGCAACTGAAGGCTGAAGAAAACTGTTTATTTGCTGTACATTTCACAGTTGCTGACACGCTGCAATATGTTAAAGATTTGTAAAAAAGGGACGTTAAACGCTTATCTCCTCCTCCTCCCCCCCCCCCCCCCCCCAGCCTACGCTGTAGCCTTGTTACCATCCACAGCCGTGGCGTGCATGTGTGATCTGCATCAAGGGCTCTCATTCCAGATAGATACTGATCATAATCTGTTGCGGCATACTCTCTCTCACAAGGTTTGTAGGGCTCTATAACGTGATAGTCGATCTCATTCCTGTACCCGAATTAAGCCAACATCTCATTTCCCAAGTTACAGTGTTCTTATTTATATTCCATTCAATATTTGTGCCTTGTAATGCTTTAGGAAATCTCGCAATAAATCACTTTGTGAAACCAAGATCTTTCTATTATTTAGTTGTTCAATTTCACCTTTATTATCAGGGCCATTTGACAGATACGGGTGATCAGCTATTAAATTATCTTACACAGAATTATGTCGAAGCACAACTCTTAAACTGAGCACAAACAGAATTTTCCTCCATCAATTGTCTGCTGTGTGATAGGAACTGTGGTAGTTGAAGGGGGGGGGGGTCTGGTTGAGTGTACTGGCATAACAAATACGCAGCTTTTTAATGAATCTGAGCGACATGTACAGCTCCCAAACCTGATACCTCGCATAATATGGCAACCTGTACCTAGAATATTACCATGTTGGCTCTGAGAGGTAGTCAGTGTTTAACATACGAGGGTTGGAACTTTAACAGTGACAACTATTTGTTTACAGCTCGTACAAAATAGATACGTGTTTCAAAGTTTTACTAACCTTCGATGTAGTCACCAGCATTGTGTATAACCCGTTGCCAGGGATGTGGAATCGTGGGATACTCTTAGCAGTGCCAGTTGTGTTGACAGTTCGAGCGGCACAGTCTATTGCCCGACGAATTTGTAACAGTTCTCAAGCGAATGCAGTGAAGTGTTTCCTTTAGTTTAGAAATCGAGTTGAACTTACGAGGGCTTAAGTCAGGGGAGTGCAGTAGGTGGTGTAGCACTTAGCAGCGCCATCAATCAAACAAATCAGTAACAACTTGCACTGTAGGTTCTTGAGCATTGTCCTGCAAAATGATGGTCAGGTCCTGCAAAAAGCTTCATCACTTCTGTCTCTATGCTGTTTATTTTTGGAACACCACCTACTACCAGCGTGTAACGAAAGCACTCACATAATGGACATATAGCCTGAATAGAAGTTGAAGGAGAATATGTGTGATATGATAGAAGATCAAGAATTCTTGTCATCCCCCAAAGAAGATCACTGAGTTACAGTGTACAACCTGTAAGGGTGGCGAGGGGGGGGGGGGGGGGGGGGGGAGGACACCCAACTGATCAAAACAAGTGCAATGTCACCATGTCACCTCTCTAGGATGCAACAGCCTGGGAGGATAGGGGTCATTGTAGTGGTAACTCTATCGGCATGCCTAGTATGTAGGTATTTTTAAAAATATTTTTATTATTACTAGTTCAAAGTTCTGCAAAACGATCACTAAGATCTTTATTATCCTAGGATGATTGAAAGGTGTCAAACAAATAACACACCTTACAGTAAATTCCTGAAGCAATTACAGTTACAGGAACATGGAGGGAGATGGTAGATAAACGTCTGGAGAAAATCAACATTGGTGACTCACTGTAGCCACCTGTGTTAAACCTCGCATGAAAGAAAACGCTGTTTATCTCAGTATTACGTAGCACAAGTTAAACTCTGCCCTACGAAAGAAATGACACCTGTGATAGGCTACAAAAACTTTAGTAGGTGGAGTTATAACAAGTACAAACACTCTGATTGGCCAGAAAGAAACCGCGTGGCCACCATCTTTGACATATGCAAATTGCAGTCAGAGTAATTGGCTCTTCTCTTGCAGAAATCGTCGAGTGTTTGAGCAAGGCGACTCGCGCCGCGCTGAGACGATTTCGAGTCATTATGGGAACACTTGTTCACAGGCTCGATTTAACTCGTAAGGAGTTAAACTGCAAAGTCTCCTAGTAGGGAGAATCGCACCGAGCACTGACAGTTAACGCTTGCGAGCGATTTGAGGGCACAGACCTACGCGCTATTCCAGCCAAATAGCGTGAACCACGCCAGTTAATGAGCAAGGGAACAAGTTGGAGTCTCGGCTTCACGGAAGACGTAGGAAATGTATCACACTGGGGTTTAACAGTAGAGAGATACATAGAATAGATTCTCAGGTTCACAGCTCGTGCCGACAGCCGCCACTGCCGCCACCGACGAAAGGTAAACGCGCACGCTCGCGCTACGCCGGCAAGTGAATATTTTGGAAATTTGTGGTAAGTTCCTATGGGATCAAACTGCTGAGCTTATCGGTTCCTAGGCTTACGCACTACTTAATCTAACTTAAACTAACTTACGCTAAAGACAACAGACGCACACAAATGCCCGAGGGAGGACTCGAACCTCCGACGGGGGGAGCAGCGCGAGCCGTGCAAGGCACCCTGGACCTCACAGCTACCCCACGCGGCCAGAAAGTGATATTCAATGGACATTCAGAACTGCGGTCGTCTCCGTCTCTCTTATCTTTTCGTACATTCAACCATACCTGTAGTTAAACACATTCACGATTACCGGGCTTAATTGAAGCAGAAACGCGAGATATCAGATCTAATGAAAAAGACTGATCAGCCTCTATAGAGTGCTTTATACCCGGCCGTTGCTGAATTGTTTTGATTGCGTACTTCTTTCTGATTGCTCTTCACCGACCCCCATCCGTTAATTGGTTATCTCCATTCTGCGCTTTTAGCTTATCTGATATGTCTGGCCGCAATTGTATTTAATTTGTTTGTATTTTATCGACCGTCAGACATGGTCATCAACCATTTCTAAGTTACACTTAGAGAAAAAATAAACCTTGATAACTAAAATTTAAGATTTTCAGTTTTTGCTAACATATAGTTACGCCTGAAACCATACACTAATTTCTGTTAGCGACTACGTTTCCTTTACAGGGAGTGTAGTGGAACCGACATTGAGATCATTGTCTGATTACATCACTGCCCATACTGCTGCACTCTTCTGAACATGAGTGAGCTGGTATCTTCCTACGTTGCATGCCGTAGCTTCAACACAAAATTGGCCGGCCGCGGTGGTCTCGCGGTTCTAGGCGCACAGTCCGGAACCGTGCGACTGCTACGGTCGCAGGTTCGAATCCTGCCTCGGGCATGGATGTGTGTGATGTCCTTATGTTAGTTAGGTTTAAGTAGTTCTAAGTTCTAGGGGACTGATGACCACAGCAGTTGAGTCCCATAGTGCTCAGAGCCATTTGAACCATTTGAACCAACACAAAATTGCTAAAATACTCACAGAGCGTCCTAGTGCGACTGTGGTAGGAAGACAGACCAAAACGAGTCTGACACATGTTAGATGATTATTTGTGTTCTTTTTTGTGATACGCACTGCGATCTGCCCTGCCTTTGGAGTTCGTTTGCAGACGTAACAGGAGTCGTCGTCGAGGGCGGTGTCGTCAGCAATTCATAGCGCTGCAGTCAGTATAACACAGGCAATGAGCCGTATGGTGATGGGTAGGCAGCAGCTGTATTTCATTGTGTTATTAGAATAATATATAGTAGGAATAGGGTAAATTACGGCACTCGCATATTTCTTTTCTGTGTCTTCTATTTTTCTTCTATGAAATGTATTTGTAAAATTGTGTTGGGAAAGCGTTGGGGATGATGACCGACAGGGAATCCATCAGTATTGTGCAGGTGAAGTGAAGCAGGCTGATAGACGACTTACGCTGAACGTAACTCCGCAGTTACCAGAACAGAGGGAAACGCCTGGTACTGCGTCAGCATCCCGCCGAGCGAACATCGGGACCCTTCCGAATTCCAGCGCGGCTTAACGGTGCTTGGCGGAACAAAGCAAGAGGTCAGACCAGGCCGCACTGCTATACACCTGGGCAGGCGCTAGCTGTAGGCAGCGACAGACTGCGTGGCGCACGACCAAAAGGGGGCTTCCCCGTGACTCCCCTTCGCAGCAAGGGTAAACGACCATACTCCGTTCATCATAAGAATAAACCTGATGTAAACATTACACTACGTATTTTTCCGCGTTTGCTGGAACCTTATTGGATTTCGTTTCACGTGGAGCAGAAGCTAATCTCTCTAGAGTACAGTCAAGTACGAGAATGAGGATTCGCTTTAGGCAGTGTGTTACGCGTACATCGACTCGGCGATAATACTGGACAACAGCTTTACCGGCGCATTTGTCTCGGGAAGCGCTGGCCAGCCACCTGTTCTTGCTAACCTGCATTGCCGTGAACAGTTGTAGTAAAGTCGTAAAAAGAGACGAACACGGAACAATACAGCCTTGAAAGTCATTTAATTTTTGAACAGAAGGAAATAGTGGTGAAACTCAGGCGATATTCTTCTTAGGTGATGTGAAGGAAAACATGCTCTCGATATTAGCTAACATATTGTTGTAATTAAAGAAGAGAGTGATTAAAACTCCTGACTTTAAGAAGTGTAATTTTTCTGCATGAGCTATGTGCGACGTAAACGCGCTCTGCTGGGATTTCACCATGTAGTTAAATACTTAAGCCACTGGAGATATGTCAGACGTCTGGTAATCTCTGAAGATCTTCCACATCGGACTCCGACGAAAGCGGTACACTGCCACGCTGATAACGAGGCATCAACAACAGACTCCCAAGCCACCAAAATGTCCACATTTCCGCCTCCTCCTCTTTTATGACGTGCTTTTCTGCATTTCGCCATCGTTCGACAGTGACGTGTCACAAAGCTTCGTGCATTAATTCCTGTAAGTTTGGCAGCTTAAATGTCTTGTTATTTCTCGCGACAAATCCCTTAACTTGGCTCCAGATCAATTCTATTGGGTTCAGGCAGCAGTGTTACGGTGAGAACTTTAAAAAGGCAGCATTTGTACAGTGCGCTCGAACCGTGTAAATTGTTTTCCGTGTTTCTACGACGCTTATCACTCTGGGTCGTATGACAGAACATCTGTCCCATGAAATAGTGGGCACAGAGTATTTGATTTTTCCAGAATGAGATTTTCACTCTGTAACGGAGTGTGCGCTGATATGAAACTCCCTGGCAGATTAAAACTGTGTGCCAGACCGAGATTCGAACTCGGGATCTTTGCCTTTCTCGGGAAAGTGCTCTACCACCTAAGCTACCCAAGCCCGACTCAGGCCCCCTCCTCACAGCTTTATTTCCTTCCGCCAGTACCTCGTCTCCTACTTTCCAATCTTCATCTGTGAAGGCTGGAAAGTAGGAGACGAGGTACTGGCGGAAGTAAAGCTGTGAGGACGGGGCCTGAGTCGGGCTTGGGTAGCTCAGTTGGTGGAGGACTTGCCCGCGAAAGGCAAAGATTCCGAGTTCGAATCTTGGTCTGGCACACAGTCTTAATCTGCCAGGAAGTTTAATATTTGATTTTTCATATTTCTCCAAAACATTTAATTGTGTAATGTTTTCTTAACGAAAATCGTTAACATTCTTTTATAATATATCGTTAAAGTATGTGTATTTGCAATGAATACCAGAATTCTGCGTGTGATATGTAATTGGAAGCCAGAAGACGTCCATTTTCCTTGAAAAATTGACAGTTAATATGTGTTGATTACCATATATTGATAAATTTCATAATTAAATGATTTAGGTATTCAAACAGGCTAAAAAATTTATTGACCACCACTGATTTCAAACCAACGTCAACCAGCTCGCTCATTTATCGCTAACGATTACGCCAAGGGGACAGCTGAAAGCTAGTCTCTTATACTTAGTACATCGTGTTTCTCAACAAACGTCAAAGCTCATTTTTCTCTCTAATGTTGTGAGAAACGTTAAGAACAACTTGTTTCTATCTATTAACGATGATCCGCGCGCTTGTTTCACTACAAAGTAGGAATCAGTGTCATCCTTTTTTGCGGTACATACGAACGGTTAGACAATCAGAGCACAAGTAGCGCTTACAGAGACTGTGGCTCTACACGATTTTTGAAATAAAAATTACGTAGCCAAAGTATTATTAAGTAAAACATTGCTGGCTGCTAACACATCAGAATGTCTTGAAGTTTCATTTACAGTGACATAGCAATGAAATATCTCATACGTAAGTTGGACCTACTTCCAACAGCGGAACAACACCAGAGTACGAGAGCTACGGCTGCTGACCAATCATCGCGTTTGTGTTTGTTAATGTCAATTTTATTCTTGTGGTGAACGGAGTGTAGCAGCAGCTGCACCTGTATGCCAACAACGGCATCGACCTATCGAATCAGTATCTCCAGCGCACGCTGATGATCTTTACTGTCGACACTACGCTCTTTTCATGCTTCAGTCTCCCATGCAATCGGCTGGACCGCAATCACTAAGGAATATGATTTCAATACAATAGACGGCATTGGACCAATGATATCTTTCAGTGTCTCTCGAGCATCTAAACACCATTTTTAATTTTTTAATTTGACATGATTTTTTTAAATAATTCGTCACGCTAATTATATTTTTTAACTTTAGTTTTTCGCAAATCAATGGGTAACCTCTTTCAGAGGATTTCGTACACACTCGCTGTCAATGACTTTGTTACAGAAAAAATGAAACCTTTTCTTGTGTGTGTGTTTCATTCTGGAAGTGTAAATTTATTATGAATATTCGATGCAATTGTGGCAACTTATTTAATTCTGTTGGGTACCTTGTAGTGATGTTGTTGTTTTGATCTTTCGAACTGTCTCGTATAATGTGATATATAATTATTATTGCTTATCATCATCTACAAAATGCCAAACTGTACAGATGATGCCACACAAACAATGAAAATGTTTCGTTGTGCTGTCAGGTGTGCGAGTGCTGAATATTTGCTGCAAATCTCCTGCACACAATGTACCATCGTCATTTGGTAAGGGATTCTGAATATGTCTAGCTCAACACCAAAACTGGGTTAAACCATTGTAATAAGGACATTCCCCTTCTTGGAGGATGACGAATGTGTTTGTGTTGGGTACACAAAAAATGGGTTTTTAATTGCCTTAGACTGTCTGTGAAGTTGCAGAGACCAGGTCCTTCTATAATTAACAGCAACCTCCAGGACGGTCTTCTGCCAAGTGCCCAACTTTCATTTATGAGGATGACTTGCGTGGTATCCCTAACCATAAGCCTACTGGCTGAGGTATCGTAGTGGGAAACTATTCCACCTACCTTCCTACTTTTATGACCCTGCTGCCTTTCTCTGATCTGACAAAGAAGCAATGTAAGCTCCAGCTTCTCAGATATTTAGATATTTCTGTGCAAATGACACGCTAATCTAACGCAAAGTTTTTTTTTTTTTTTTTTTTTTTTTTTTTTTTTTTTTTTTTTTTGTGGTTGGGGGAAGGAGACCAGATAGCGAGGTCATCGGTCTCATCGGATTAGAGAAGGACGGGGAAGGAAGTCGGCCGTGCCCTTTCAAAGGAACCATCCCGGCATTTGCCTGGAGCGATTTAGGGAAATCACGGAAAACCTAAATCAGGATGGCTGGCTAACGCTAAGTGAGCCAGTCATTATATAAAAAAAAAAAAATGTTTTGTGAGTGAGAGGCTACGAAAGAAGCCAAGCTCTTGTGGCTTGTCCCCTTTCATTTTCTTCTTATTCAACTTTTCCTCATTAAGTTCCTCAGGTCACTGGAGTAATGAAATCTGGAATGAGAGCTTTGAATTTCTCTCGATAGTAACAGGGTGACGGTGCTGGTTCACTTTATTAGATGTCGGACGATGTGTGGCGGCACGGCTGCCTGAGCGAATAGAGCGGAGTGCAGCCCGCTCGGCACATCACAGGGGTGCGCGGCGTTTCTGTCTTTTGTAGCAAGGCGAGCAGAGCGTCCGCGACCCGGGCGAGGTCGGCGCCGCTGCCTCGCAAGTTGTTTCAGTGCACTGGGGGCCGGCGTTCGCCTGCCAGACGACGCCGGACCACTGAATTCTCTGCGTCGATTCAGAGAGTTTTAATGTCTCGCCTACCGAGGGCCAGTGCGGCGCCCACGTACACCACTGCCATTAAACAGCCAGACGCAGTTTCAGGCCTACGTTTTCCCGTGCATAGAGAGTAAAAACGCCATGTGATTGGAGGACCGATATGGCGTGTCCTGACTTAAATGAGCACACTCCGAATATACCGGGACGAGCCACAATAGGAGGAATAATTTTTGTAATGGTTTGGATTCCGGGCGGGAAGGAGCGCCTGGTCCCCGGCACGAATCCACCCGGCGGATTTGTGTCGATGTCAGGTGAACCGGCCAGTCTGTGGATGGTTTTTAGGCAGTTTTCCATCTGCCTCGGCGACTGCGGGCTGGTTCCCCTTATTACGCCTCAGTTACACTATGTTGGCGATTGCTGCGCAAACAAGTTCTCCACGTACGCGTACACCACCAATACTCTACCACGCAAACATAGGGTTTACACTCGTCTGGTGTGAGACGTTCCCTGGGAGGTCCAGCGGGGGCCGAACCGTACAATAGCCCTGGGTTCGGTGTGGGGAAGACGGGAGGGGGGGGGGTGAAGTGGACTGCGGTAGTCGTCGTGGGGTTGCGGACCACTGCGACTGTGGTGGGGACGGGGCCTCTCCGTCGTTTCTAGGTCCCCGCTTAACAAACAATACAATACAATACAATGGTTTCGAGGAGAAAGGAGCAGCAGAATCTAAGAGCATCATTGGAATCTGTTTCTTTGTCCTCCCACGATTGGAGATTTTCCTATGCGCCGGGAACAAGGCCCTAATCTTTCCGTGTGAAAGCGGAGTTCAGACGGAATTCGCTGGTCGGCCGGAAATAACGGTCGTGTTTCGCTTCTGGAGCGCCAGAGCGAACGTTAGAATTCTTCACTTCTTGTCAGCAAGAGTGAAGATGGTCCCAAGAGTCAGAAGCATTACTGTTACAGTAGCCCGGGCAGAGCCACTCTGTCACCACTTAGCGACAACAGTCGGTGTTGTTCGTCGTTTTGCGCTCGCACTATTTCGGGCGAGTCTTCATCCACAGCCACAGACCGCCAGTGAGAGCAGTTACAATATCATCCCTGCGCTCCGAGCTGTCGGCCCGTGGCCAGTCTTGCAGATGGTAATACACTGCGGCGCCAAAGAAATTCGTACAGACAAGAGTATTCAAATACAGAGATATGTAAACAGGCAGAATAAGGCACTGCGGTCGGCAACGCCTATATAAGACAACAAGTGCCTGGCGCGGTTGCTAGTTCGGTTACTGTTGCTACAATGGCAGGCTATAAAGACTGAAGTGAGTTTGAACTTGGTGTTACAGACGGCGCACGAGCCATGGGACACAGCATCTCCGAGGTAGCGATGAAGTGGGGATTTTCCCGTATCACAATTTCACGAGTATACCGTGATATCAAGAATTCGGCAGAACTTCAAATTTCCAACATCGCTGCTGCCGGAAAAAGATCCTACAAGAAATGGACCAACGACGACTGATGATAATTGTTCAGCGTGACAGGAGTGCAACCCTTCCTCAAATTAACTATGCAACGACACTTCATCGATATTGGCTTTCGGAGCCGAATGCCCACTCGTGTACCCTTGATAACTGCAGGCCACAAAGCTGTACGAGCTCGCTTGGGCCCGCAACACCGGCATTGGGCTGTTGAATTTTGGAAATATGTTGCCTGGTCGGACGGCTCTCGTTTCAAATTTTATCGAGTGGATGCAAGTGTACAGGTATGGAGAAAACGTTATTAATCAACGGAACCTATATGTCAGCAGAACAATGTTCAAGCTGGTGGAGACTTTATAATGGTGTGGGGCATGTGCAGTTGGAGTGATATAGGACCCCTGATACGTCTAGATACGACTCTGACAGGTGACACGTACGTACGTCTGATCACCTGCATCCATTCATGTCCATTGTAGATTCCGACGGACTTGGGCCATTCCACCAGGACAGTGCGACACACCACACGTCCAGAATTCCTACAGAGTGGCTCCAGGAACACTCTTCTGAGTTTAAACACTTTCGCTGGCCACAAAACTCTCCAGAGATGAACATTATTAAGCATATCTTGGATACCTTGCAACGTCCTGCTCAGAACAAATCTCTACCCTCTCGTACTCTTACGGATTTATGGACAGCCCTGCAGACTTCCCGGTGTCAGTTCCCTCCAGCACTACTTCAGACATTGGTCGAATCCACGCCACGTCGTGTTGGGGCACTTCTGTTTGCTCGCGGGGGCGCTACAAGACATTAGGCAGGTGTACCAGTTTCTTCGACTCTTCAGTGTATGTTTGCAGCACCAATGCAGTAGCCCAATTAATTTAAACTCTCCCAGCTTACGCTGTCGCCTTGTCACCATACACGACCACAGCTTGCATGTGTCACCTATATCAAGGACTCTCATTCCGGATCGATATTGTTCGTAATAGTGTGGGGTAACATGTTAAGGCATACTCTCACTCGCAAAGTTTGTAGGATTATATAACGTGATAGTTCATATCTCTCCTGAGCCCGAATTCAGTTAACATCTCATTATCCAATTACGTTGTCCTCATTTATACTCCATTCAATACCTGTATCTTGCAATACTTCTCGAATTCTCGCCATAAATCACTTTGTGATACAAAACTATTTGTATTATTTAGTAATTGAATTTCACTTTTGTTAGCAGGACTAAACTGACCACAAACACGGTTATATCATGATTTCGACCATAAATTGTCTGTTGTGTCATAGGAATTGTGGTAGTTAAAGGGCGGGGTTGATTGTATTGCCTAACTGTTACGGGTTTCTTTAGTGAATCTGAGTGACACGTCCACCTCCCAAATCCAGCGCCTCCCACAGTAAGGAGAGGTGGCTACTGAGTGGTGCGGCAGCTGTCGTCGTAGGAAAGCTGGATAGGATGGAAAATGATTCACATCTACATCTACATGGATACTCTGCGAATCACACTTAAGTGCCTGGCAGGGGGTTCATCGAACCACCTTCACGCTAACTCTCTATTAATCTACTCTCGAACAGCTTGCGAAAGAAACGAAAACCTACTTCTGTGCGAGATCTGATTTCTCTTATTTTATCAGGATGCTTGTTTGGTCGGCGTCAACAAAATATTTTCGTATTTGGAGGAGAAAGTTCGTGATTTAAATTTCGTGGGAATATTCCACCGCAAAAAAACGGATTTTGTTTTAATTATGTCCAGCCAAAATCCTTTGTCATGTCAGTGGCGCACTCTCCTTATTTGGTGCTAATATGAAATGTGCTAGACTTCTATGAACTTTCTCGATGTACACCGTTAATCCTGCTCGGTAAGGATCGCAGACGGCACAGCAGTACTCCAAAGTAGGACGGTCAAGTTGAGAGACAATCGTCGAGTTGTGGCGCCCTGAAAATATTCTAAGTTCGGCGTTGGCGTGGTCGCACGGTCTGCTCGGCAAGCTGGGGCTCGTAAGCAACCTCGTCGTGCCAAACATAGCCGGAGCAAGAGGGGTAGCCCTAGCGTGTGGTCCAGGCCGACTGCATGGCTGGGAATTCCATGTTGACGCTTTGTCGAGTAATGAGGTTTGTGTCGATGAAGGAGATATGTATGCCGAGAGTGACAAAGATGGCAGACGTTGTGAAACCATAATGACAGTCATTTAACGGTTCATGTAGAAATTAATAATAGCTAGAGGAATCATGATACCTTAAAAGGAAACATGTACATTACCATTATTTGCACAACGCTTCTGATGGTGTAATCAGATTTTAATATCTTTATTAGTTTAAAGTTTAGTATAAATTAGTGTGAATTATACAAGTAACACCCAGCAAAGAATTTCCAAAATCTAAACGATTCTTCCGATTTTGTCGATCGACGTGTCTTTAGAAAGACAATAGTGTAAACCTAAATTGGTATTAATTACAGGCATGTGACTTGAATAGCACATGAGTTATTGGAGGTCAAAGTGGCCGATTACTATTGATCGCATCAGGCCATAAGTACTCCACAGTTACACAAAAAAAAAACGGTATCAGCATGCTTATAAATATATTTATTCGTCTATGTCTTTGTTTATACCGATATATAGTATACATGAAGAAATTGGTGAAATATTTACTGTGTTTTAGAAAGCACAGAGACATTAGGCTACTGGCTATTCCTTTGAAATATGTTTATTTGATTTGTTTGTGTATTGAATAATGTGTGTTACAGCGTGTTTATGGTCCCGCTGTAGGAATATTAATTACATTTCAAGTTATTTAAATGTAAATCCAGTAATTCGTATGTGTTTCAATATGTTTGTGAGTGTGCGTTGCCTTGGAGACATGGAGGGAGAGCTCTATCCAATCACAGCGCTCGTCAAAATGGTAGGCGACTACCGAAGTCAATGGAGAGACTGTATGGAAGGTGGGGGAGGAGCACCAGGTCGCACGGGACACGGGGAAGTGCTGGATAGGAAGGCGCGACGGACGGTCGCAGGAAATACTTGGAGAGTGTTGAACACTTTGCGCGTGTTCGCGGGAGATAGAAATATTTCGTAGTGCCGACTTGTGCACTTGTGGGATTTCCGTGGCTTCTGCAGTGAAGACGTAGTATACGCTTAAAAGTGAATATGTCGCGAGCTGTGTAGTTGTTCATAACTAATTACGTGAAGTAGGAATCTATTGTTTCCCTGTTATTCAACTCATATTTTATTTAATTGCTGGACCATCGACACCAATAAGTGTTTTGGGGTAATAAACGACATTCTTAAAGGTACTTCTGCTATCGTACTCATAATTTAAAATCGTTAAAAATAGTACATGCAGATTTGATTTAATTGCAATCTTTCATTTATAAATTTCTATGTTATATTCAAAATTCGCAATTACCGAGTGATAGGAATCTTCGACCATTCGATTCATTTGCATATTCATATTGTATACTGTAGACTCAGCAGCATTTGCCTTGTAATGCGGAAACTACGTATCCCAGCCCCAACGCACCGAAACCAGCCAAAACTTTTAATATTTCAGCTCTGAGTCTGAGGGTATGTAGCTGAGGGCCACATTTTTTAAATTTTATTTTATTTTTTAATTTTTTTTAATTTTTGAAAGCCCGCAATTGGAGGTTTCTCGTCCGGTAGAGATTTCTGTAGAGTGAACCTATCACAAAACACAGTCTGAGATCTTTTTTTTTTCCACTAGAAGGTTTCTGGAAATAGTGAAATTACACAGTAATTTTCACAACTCATGCTATCGATAGAGGTCCTAATCTATCACGTTAAACGCAATTTGCGTGGGGGCTCAGAGTCTAAATAAGTTGAGTACAGGGAACGTCAGCGGTCAGCACGTTTAACGGGCAATGGTATCGGAGACGGTTGGAACACGCGGTAACCTGCAGCAGCTACAGTTACGTCAGGCGACTTTTCCAGTAGCGGACGCAGATCAACAGCAGTATGACGGCAGTGTCTTCGAGTACTCCAGGGCAGTCTTCAGTGTCGACTTCCACTACTACTGACGGCATCACCATGGCAGAGGGGACCATCTCAGGTCAGATAAATGCCTGCACAAATAGAGAGATAGTGTTTAACTCTGAAGTTCAAGCTCCACTTGTAGATCTCGCGAATATAAAACAGTCATCTAGTATGTGTAATTCTGAAAACGGAAGTGAGCCGCTTAGTCCGAAATCAGAGCGCGAAAGTGTAACTAGTAGGAATACAGGTAAGGGGAATGAATATGGGTTACATATGATGTCTCAGCTAATGCAAATGATCCAAGGATTGGGAAATAATACGAATATAATGGCAAATAATATCAGTGCATTTCGAACAGATATGGGTACATTGCGAACAGATATGGGCTCATTACAAACAGTCACGGATACAATTCGGACTGATATGGGTACAATGCGAACTGAAATAGGTTCTGCTATGAAAGAGAAAGTTGAAAAAATTTTGGGTAACCTTGAAAAATCAATTGATGACAAATTAAAATGTGTTCGAGTGGACATAGGGAAAATTACAGACGAAGTTGTAATAGTAAAATCTAAAGTCGAATCAGTGGAAAAAGATTTGGGGAAAAATGGATAAGATACAGACGGAACTTGGGGGCAAGGTAAGCGACTGAATAAAAGCGTTAGATGCTCATAAAAGCAATACGAATTTAGCAATTAGTGACATTGCCAGTCGCGTAGGTAAGGGGGAAAAAGAATTGGGCAAAATTAAACATAAAATAGAGTCCAGTGTTACTAGTGAAATTGAATTTAAAAAACAAATGCAAAAGATAAAAAGTGATTTAAATTCGTTAGCCTCCCAACAGGTCACGCCGGTTGTAAATATCCCTTGGCAAATACCAGATCTGTGAAATGTTACACAGATGACGGAAGGCATCACCCAGTAAATTTCTTGGCTGCTTCCGTGAACGGGACCCAAGTAAAGAACGCAGATTTGACGGGGGAAATTTGGGCGAAGTGCAGTCGCGTAACAATCGGCCGGGAAACTGTGTTCGCCACATCTCAGGTCCGGGGATGGCGAACTGAACAGGCGATGAAAAGGACTAGAGATAATGGTAATGGTAGAAATGTTGATAGGTTTGGAGAAAGGCAACAGATATGTAATACGGAGTATGCTAAAGAGGAAGGCTATATAGGCGGCTCTTTCAATAAAAGCAGGCGCCAACGGCGGAAGCATAGATTTGTAAGAGATTTAAGTAAAAGTAATGGGAATAAATTTGCCGGGAATGGTGTAAGCTGTGAATGTGTAATGAATGAGTGTGTGAATGGTGGTAAATGCAAAGATTCAGTGGTTCAAAAAGATGTTAAAGAGGAGATGAATTTTGTGAAAGCAAATTGTGTGGATAGTTCTGTAGAGGTATTATGAAATAGTAGCAATTGCAGTATGGAAGGTGTTGTAGTAGCAAGTATTTGTGAATCAGCGAAAAGCGTCGATGTTAGTGAAGGTGGCGTAGCTTTGGTCACCGCAACTGCAAGTGAGGGTGATTGCGTTTCGACGGAAAGCGTCAATGTTGCTAAGGGAGGCTTAGCATTGGTCTCACCAGCAGTTGAAGTTAAAAATGTATCAGCGGAGGTAGATGGTTTCTGTTTATAGGGACAGAGTAATGGTAATTTATGTAATGATGTAAAAGCTAATGTTATTGATACTTCGGAGGAAGAAATTTACGCGTTTCTAGTCACGAATGAAGGCGAAATTAAACTTATTGATGAATGTGCGAATGTATGTACAGTAGGATCGGGGGTTAATCTGGATGAAAAGTGTGCAGAAACGTCAGTGTGTGCTGATTTTTGTCTGAACACAGCGGAATTTAGCAAGTCTGGAAGTAGCAGCGGAGGATAAAGTTGTGTACGATTCACGTGAAGTTAATTTGTCGAAGGAGGAAAGTAAGGTTTCTGATGTGAATTTATGTAGTGATTTAAATGGTGTATTAGCAGATATAAAGTTGCTGAAAGGAATATTTATGGTGATGATGGCTTAGGCATCGATGTATTATTTCAGGAAGATAAAGTGTTTAATAGTGAATTGATGTGTAATTTTGTTGAAGCTGCAAGTGTCGACATTTTGGAGGGGAAAAACAGTAAAGTTGTGCATACTTTCGGTAGTGAATCGGCGAAATGTATGGAAGAACTAACAGAAAATATAGAGAGGGGTGAAGTAAGTAGTGTGGATGGGGATAGTTTGTGTAATGAAGTTCGTACGAATTGGTATATGGAGGAGGAGTGTGTTTTTAGTGTGACTCATTGGCGTTCGTACGGTAGAACGTTACGGTCGTTACTGCCGCATATGTGGAAACGAGAGAAATTTAAAACTGCTAGAGGTTTAAAAAAGGGAAGGAATGAATTTGGGGCGAAGGAAATATTTAATGAATTATTTTGGGATGAACATGAGATTGAGGGATGATAGAAGAGGATAAGTGTACACTACTATTGGAAGAGAAGGGACGAGACGTAGAAAATGATTTATTAAGGGAGAAATACTTAGATCGAAAGGAAACGGTAAATTTGCAGCCAATTATTGAAATTAAAGTTGGCAAAGAAATGGTAGATGCACTTCTAGATTCAGGTAGTAATGCGTCAGCGGTGTCGAAAAGTTTTATGATCAAAAATAGGACACTAGTAATCTTCCCAGTCACTAGCGTTCAGATTAAAACGGCAGGTGGTGGTATGAGTAAGCCAATAAGATAAAAAATACTTTTAGAATTTAAATGTGGAGAAAATAAATTCGAGATAGAATGTTTTGTACTGAGTAGCCTAGTAAGGGAGGTAATTTTAGGAACTGACTTCCTATGCAAATACAATACTTCGCTTAATTGTGTAGGGAAATGCCTAGAATTTGAATTTCAGAATGAGAAAGGGCAAGTAAAATTTGAAAGATTTTTGATAGGTGAAAATCAGATTGCTCATGCCATAGTTACTGAGGGTTGGAGTGAGGCAGTCGATATGCGTAACAGAATTATGGAAGTGATTGATGCAGTCAAGGGTATATCAGAAGGTGAAAAGAAAGAGTTGTGTGGGTTGTTGTATCGCTACGAGGACGTATTCGCGGATCGACCTGGTAAAGTTACCAATTTAGAGTACTCTATAAAAGTGAAACCTCACGAACCACTAATGTGCAAACCGTATGTAATACCTATAGCTGATCGGATTACCGTCAGAGTTCGATTAAAGCAAATGTTGGATTGGGGTATAGTCGAACAATGTAGGAGTGATTACTGCAATCCTATCGTTATTGTTAAAAACATGATAACTCGGTCAGAATTATATTAGTTGCGAGAAAAATAATTAACGTAATTGTAAAGGAATTAGACCAGCCTGGCAATATGGTGGAACTGCTGCAGAATTTTAATGATATCAATTTAATGTCGAGTGTTGATCTGACCTCGGGATTTTGGCAGATCCCGTTCCTTTTTGAAGGGCGAAGCTACCGGGTTAGGGTAGTACCATTAGGACTTACAATTTCTGTGGCAGTTTTTGTAAGAGTGTTGAGTCATGTCCTCGGGGAGAGTCTAATGAGCAAATTCGTGATAGACGTAAATGACATACTGATCGCTACAGAAACGTGGAATGAGCATTGTCGAGTTTTGGAGGAGGTACTCATGGCTCTGAGACGGGTTGGAACGACTTTAAAACTCGCAAAATGTGAGTTCGCTAGAGCAGAAATTCAATTCCTAGTGCATATCCTTACTTCGGAAAGATTTTACCTAATTCATAAAAATTAAAGTCCATTGCCAAATGGACCCGAAAGTAGGAAACAACTGAAGTCATACTTGAGCTTCTGCGGTTTCTACAGAAAATTCTTGGGGGAGGGAGAAATGAATATCCCAAATTTGGGCAAATTGTTGAAGAAAAATGCAGCTTGGAGGTGGACCGAGGAATGTGAAGCGGAATTCCAGGTATAAAGGATAAATTGTGCAACAGTAAGATGCCCGCATCTCGTGGTCGTGCGGTAGCGTTCTCGCTTCCCACGCCCGGGTTCCCGGATTCGATTCCCGGCGGGGTCAGGGATTTTCTCTGCCTCGTGATGGCTGGGTGTTGTGTGCTGTCCTTAGGTTAGTTAGGTTTAAGTAGTTCTAAGTTCTAGGGGACTTATGACCACAGCAGTTGAGTCCCATAGTGCTCAGAGCCATTTAGCCAACAGTAAGATGTTGTACTACCCAGATATGAATCTCCCTTTCTGTTTAGCGTCGGGCAGTTCGGACTATGGAATAGGTTGTGAGCTATTTCAGGAAAAGCTAGTCGATGGAAAAATTGGACGCCGTAGTGTGGCATTCTCCAGCCACACGCTAAATAAGCATGAACGGGGATACAGCATATCGGAGAAGGAGATGCTCGCGATCGTGCACGGGTTTAAGAAATTCCGCGTGTATTTAGGGGACGGAAAAGTGACAGTGTTGTCGGACCACAAGGTGCTGAGTCCTCTGCAGGACTGCAGGACACTTAACGACCTCTTAATGCGTTGGGCAATGTTGATGCAGCAATTCGAATACGAAATCTGCTACATCAAGGGTACAGAAAATTGTGTTGCCGATTCTCTGTCCAGATTATCAGAGGGGGCGGAAGACGACGGAAGGGCGGAGCCGAACGAATTTAAGCTACTGTACATGAAGGGTGTAGCGGAGGAGAAAGAAATTTGTGCGGTGTGCAAAGATATGCGGCGAGCACAAAACGACAATCCTGAACTGAAACACATTAAGGTTAATTTCGACAGCAAGGGATACGAGAAAGCAGCCAAATATTTTAAGACACACAAGGGAGTGTTATACCGGCGGAAAGATGAAGAGACGGACAAATGGAGACTGTATTTTCCCAATGGGTGTGTGGAACACTTAATAGACTACGTTCATTTAATTCACAGACATTACGGGCACGAAAAGCGCACTGAAATCATCGATGAATACGTCCACGTAAATAATCTGGCCAGACGGGTCTCCGCGCAGCTGGCGGCGTGCGACCGTTGCCAAGGGGTTAAATACTGCACGACCGCGCAACAGGGGGAAATGCAAAGCATTATACCTACTAAAGTGGGCGAGTTACTGGCTGTGGACAATTTTGTCCCACTACCCACAGGACGCGGCGGCATGAAGTACATCTTTGTTGTGGTGGACGTGTTCTCTAAGATCATTAAACTGTATTTGATACGGAAAGCGAATACTAAAACTCTGATCGCCAGATTGGAAAAAGATTTCTTCAAGAATATTGTAAAACCAGTAAGGCTGTTGTCTGACAACGGATCGCAGTTTACTTCGAACGATTGGAACACCTTCATGAACGACCAGGGTGTGTAACATATCCGTCTACCACCCACCGAGCAACCCGTGTGAACGGTATATGAGGGAAGTATTATGTTTATGTAGGACGTATGCCAGCAATCGTCATTGCAAGTGGATGGAGTACGTGAGCGCGTTTGAGGACGTACTCAACAGCGTAAAAAGTAAGTCTACGGGGTACTCACATTTGGAAGTCATGACCGGGGTGAAACCAAAGTTCCTACTCACAGAAACGGTAGAATTCCCGCCGCGAAAAGCTGAATCGCCTGCTGAAAGAGAGCAAGCAGTAACGGCCCACATGAAAAAGTTAGCCGCTGAAAGGAAAAGGCAACACAATAGGCGATATAAACCGATGAGGTACAAAGTGGGGGACAAAGTGCTCGTATGCACGAAAGAGCGTTCCAGCGAAGTGGACGGAGAGATTGAGAAATTATTCAAGTTCTACTGTGGACCATTTGTTGTGGCAGAGTGCCCTCACCCAAATGCTTACCGTTTCAAATACCCTGTCTCAGGAAAACCTTTGGGTCTAAGAAACGTGATGGAGTTGAGGCTGTATATAGAGAAAGGAGAGAAATGAATAACTGTTATAATTTGTAATTAGTGGTAGTAATTTTGGAGGGATAATTTCATATGTTTTACTTGGGTATTCATTAGTAATTTGTTAGTTTATTGTGGCACTGTACGTTTGCAAAAGGGGGAAGTTTAGGCACTGAGGGTGCGTGGAGGTCAGTGACCTCGTAGATTTAAGTAATATATATATATTGATTTATGCTTTGTATAAGAGGGTGGCAAAGAATTTAGTGGCCAATTTGAAGGATATTGAAATTGTAATCGTGTGTGCACGCATTTTTTGGTGTGTGAGGGTAGGAAGGATTTACTAAAGTCAATTAAATAGAACTTGTGGGAATTTGAGCTTATTGTGACTCAGTCGTTTGCCTTGTGACTTTGTTCTTAAAGTATCGTTTTCCGCTGGAGGGAATCTTTACCAAGTATTCTGGTTGGATTTGGGAAATGGTTTTATGACGGGTTTCTGATTTTGGTTTTCGTTGTAGTCAGATTTGTCACGATAAACGGTGGAGCTCGGAATTCAGGGGCAGACACGATTTTCTGCGACGCACTTGGTCAAAAGACTTATGTGAGTTGATCAATACTTCGTGTTAAAATCCGTGTGAGCGGGAGTAGTGCGACGGAAAAATTAGTTCAAGAAGGCACCTCAGCTTTGAGTAAGTGGCACAAGAAGTGCTAAAAATATCTCACGTAAGTGAAAGTGCATTAAAAAAATTATTTCTTGTCCGAAAAATTGTTTATGCATAACTGAAATGCAGGCATTTATTTAATATGCCGTTTCGTTCATAATTTGTTTTGTGTTAGCAGAAGAGCCAGCACCGTGTTACGAATGGAGGCCGAAATGCACGCGTTTTATCTCACGCAGGCTGGCGTGAGGAGGGACGAACTATACTGACGTGAGGTCTGGAACATGACAAGGAATGAGAATTCAGAAAGCGGACGTAATTAGTTTGACACTTAACTTTAATCCATTGATGATGAACGTCACTGTTGACGGTACATGATTAACAATATTATCTGTTCAGAATACATTCTTGTCACTGAATATGGCGCCTTGCTAGGTCGTAGCAAATGACGTAGCTGAAGGCAATGCTAAACTGTCGTCTCGGCAAATGAGAGCGTATGTAGACAGTGAACCATCGCTAGCAAAGTCGGCTGTACAACTGGGCGAGTGCGAGCGAGTCTCTCTAGACTAGACCTGCAGTGTGGCGGCGCTCGGTCTGCAATCACTGATAGTGGCGACACGGGGGTCCGACGTATACTAACAGACCGCGGCCGACTTAAAGGCTACCACCTAGCAAGTGTGGTGTCTGGCGGTGACACCACAATTTGTGTTAGTTGAAGTTTATTTCGAAATTTATGCTGCTCCCACACCACTACAAAAATTTTCTAAACATCATTGCCCTGGCTTTTTAATTATTTAATTCTGTTCTTTGTAATTTGTTTTATGTGTACTTGTATGAAATCGAGAACGCTACTTCTGAACATTCTGGCAAGCCAGAATGTTAATAAGTGGAGGTGTGTGAGGTAACGGGTGACGTCACGCCACCAATGTTCACGTGTGCCGTCGCCATCATCCATGCTATGTGCGCCGTGTCAACTAGTGTTAGTGATGTTTCTCGTCCAGCGTGAACGGCTCCATGTTTTTTGTTTTTTAGTGTCTACATTTTTTGCCCGCCGTTTTGATTGTATTCTCTGTGCCACCTACATGTATTACTTCTTGTACAACTCAAGGCTGAAGAGCGGCGTACTCCGCTGCTGACAGCCCGCCTTGTGTAAGGTGATCAAAATCACAATATAGAAAAAAACAAAAAAAAGTAACGGGTGAGTTGTAGCACCCTGAAAATATTCTAAGTTCGGAGTTGGCGTGGCCGCACAGTCCCTTCAGCAAGCCGGGACTTGTCAGAAACCGTGTGGTGCCGAACATTGACTTGAGCTAGAGGGGTAGCCCCAGCACGTGGTCGCTGGTGGGCGAGCGGTTCTAGCGCTACAGTCTGGAACCGCGCGACCGCTACGGTCGCAGGTTCGAATCCTGCCTCGGGCATGGATGTGTGTGTTGTCCTTAGGTTAGTTAGGTTTAAGTAGTTCTAAGTTCTAGGGGACTTATGACCTCAGCAGTTGAGTCCCATAGTGCTCAGAGCCATTTGAACCATTTTGAACCAGCACGTGGTCCAGGCAAACCATGTAGTGGGAATTTCATGTTGACGCTGTGTCGAGGAGTGGGTTTTGTGTCGACGAAGGAGATTTGTATGTTGGGAGTGCCAAAGATGGCGGACATGGTGAAACCATAATGGCAGACATTTCACAGTTCATGTAGAAATTAATAACAGCCAGAGGAATCATGATACCTTAAAAGGAAACATGTACATTACCAATATTTGCACAACGATTCTGATAGTGTAATCAGATTTTCAATATCTTCATTAGTTTAAAGTTTAGTATCTGACTGTAAATTATACAAGTAACACCCAGCAAAGAATTTCCAAAATCTAAACGATTCTTCCGATTTTGTCGATCGACGTGTCTTTAGGAAGCTATTAGTGTAAACCAAAATTGGTATTAATTACAGGCATGTGACTTGAATAGCACATGAGTTATTGGAGGTCAAAGTGGCCGATTACTATTGATCGCATCAGGCCATAAGTACTCCACAGTTACACGAAAAAAACCGGTAGCAGCATGCTTATAAATATATTTATTTGTCTATGTCTTTGTTTATACCGATATATAGTATTCACGAAGAAACTGGTCAAATATTTACTGTGTATTAGAAAGCACAGAGACATTAGGCTACTGGCCTACATTTGTTTCTATTGTTTTGATATATGTTATTTGATTTGTTTGTGCATTTAATAATGTGCGTTACAGCGTGTTTATGGTTCAGCCATAGGAATATTTCTTTAATTTCAAGTTATTTACATGTTAAAAAAAATGGTTCGAATGGCTCTTAGCACTATGGGACTTAACTTCTGAGGTCATCAGTCCCCTAGAACTTAGAACTACTGAAACCTAACTAACCTAAGGACATCACACACACCCATGTCCGAGGCAGGATTCGAACCTGTGACCATAGCGGTCGCGCGGTTCCAGACTGTAACGCCTAGAACCGCTCGGCCACACCGGCCGGCTTATTTAAATGTAAATCCAGTATTTTGTATGAGTTTTAATATGTTTGTGAGTGTGCGTTGGCTTGGAGACATGGTGGGAGCGCTCTAGCCAATCACAGTGCCCGTTACTACAGTAGGCGACTACTGAAGCCAACGGAGAGAGTGTATGGAAGGTGGGAGAGGAGCATCAGGTCGCACGGGACACGGGGAAGTGCTGGATAGGAAGGCGCGACGGACGGTAGCAGGAAATACTTGGAGAGTGTTGCGCAGTTTGCGGGAGATAGAAGTATTTCGTAGTGCCGACTTGTGCATTTGTGGGATTTCCGTGGGTACTGCAGTGAAGACATAGTATGCGTTTAGAAGTGAATATCTTGTAAGCTATGTTGTTCATAACTAATTACATGAAATAATCATTTATTATTTCCCTGTCATTCAACTTATATTTTATTTAATTGCTGTACCATCGACAGCAATAAGTGTTTTGCAGAAATAAACGGCATTCTTAAAGGTACTTCTGCTAACGTACTCCTCATTTAAATCGTTAAAAATAGTACCTGCAAATTTTTTTAATTGCAATCTTTCATTTATAAATTCCTATGTTACATTCAAAATTCGCAGTTGGCGAGTGATAGGAACCTTAGACCGTTCGAATCATGTGTATACGTTTTTCTTTTTTTTTTTTTCGAAAGCCCGCAAAGTGTAGTGTAGGTAGGCTCTTTATTATATCTGTTACACTTTCTAAGTGTTCTGCGAATACAACGTAGTCTTCTATTTGACCTCCCCAGAACATTTTCTACGTTCTCTTTCAGTTTAACTTGTTCGTAACTGTAATTCCTAGGTGTTTATTTAAACTTACGGACTTTAGATTACACTGATTTATCGAGTAACCGAAGTTTAACGGACTCCTTTTAGCACTCATGTGGATGACTTCACGCTTTTCATTATTTACGTTTAACTGCCAAATTTCGCACCCTACAGATACCTTTCCTAAATCGTTTTCTAATCTTTTTTGATCTTCTGATGACTTAACTAGACGATAAACGACAGTTTCATCTGCAAACAACGTAGGAGGGCTGCTCAGATTGTCTGCAATATCGTCTATACAGATAGGGAACAGCAGAGGGCCTGTAACACTACCGTGGGGAACGCCAGAAATCATTTGTGTTTTACTCTATGACTTTCCGTCAACTACTACGAACTGTCACCTCTCTGACAGGAAAGCACCAAACCAGTCACATAACTGAGAAGATATTTCGTAAGCACGTAACTTCACTACAAACTGCTTGTGTGGTACAGTGTCAAAAACCTTCTGGACATCTAGAAATGTGGAATCAATTTGAAATCCCTTGTCAATAGCACTCAACACTTCGTGCCTGTACAGAAATAGTTATGTTTCACAACAACGATGTTTTCTAGGTCCTTGTTGACTGTGTCTACCTTTCTTGAATGTTGGTGTGACATGTACAACTTTCCAGTCTTTGGGTACGCATCTTTCGTCGAGTGAACGGTTGTATACGATTATTAAAAATAGAGCTATTGCATCACTACACCCTGGATGGAACCTGGACCGGAAGACTGGCTTTTATTAAGTGACTTCAGCTGCTTCGCTACACCGAGGACATCTACTTCTAAGTTCCTCACGTTGGCAGCTGTTCTTGATTCGAGTTCTAGAATTTTACTTCGTCTTCTTTGCTGAAGGAACTTCGGAAGGCTGTGTTCAGTAACTCTACTTTGGCAGCATTGTCGTCGACAGTATTTCCATTGCTATCGCGCAGACGAGGCATTGACTGTGTCTTGGCACTAGTATACTTCACATACGACCAAAATCTCTTTGGATTTTCTGCCTTGTTTCGGGGCCAAGTTTTGTTGTGGAAGCTATTATAAGTACATCGAATTGAACTCCGTGCTAAATTCCGAGCTTCTGTAATGGATAGCCAATTTTGGAGATTTTGCGTTCGTTTGAATTTAGCCTGTTTTCGTTGTTTCTGCGACAGTGTTCTGACCCCTTTTGTGTACCATGAAGGATCAGCTCGGTCGTTGGTTAATTTATTTGGTATAAATCTCTCAATTGCTGTCGATACTATTTCTTTGCACTAGACCCACATCTCGTCTACACTTACGTTGTTAATTCGCACGGAAAGGAGATTGTCTCTCAGGAAGGTGTCGAGTGGATTTTCATCTGCTTTTTCTAAAGATATATTTTTTGTTTATTTTCTGAGGATTTGGGGGTTGCAGTATTTATTCTCGCTACGACAACTCTGTGCTCACTAACCCCTGTATCCGTTTGATGTTCGCTATTAGCTGAGGCTTATTTGTTGGTAAGCGATCAAGTGTATTTTTAACACCATTTGCTATTCGCATGGGCTCGTGGACTAACTGCTCGAATTAATTTCAGAGAATACGTTTAGCAGAATTTCGAATAATTCTTTATGCGTACCTCCAGATTTAAACATGTATTTTCACCAACATGTGGAGGGTAAATTAAAGGTACCACCAACTATAACTCTATAATTTTATGAGTCGGGCACCTGTTTGAAATTAAATTTTCTTTGAACCTTTCAGCGATTGTATCATCTGAATTGGGAGCTCGGTAAAAGGATCCAATTACTATTTTATTCCGGTTGCCAAGAATGAACTCTGCCAATATTAACTCAAAGGAACCATCTTCTTCAATTTCACTACAAGATAAACTACGTCTGACAGCAACAAGCATGCCACCGCCGACCGCCGTAGTGAACAAGACAACACAGCAAACAGAAGATTTACTTAACTTGTATTTCTCCGAGCATACGAATACTCATTACAAATGATACAACAAGAAATAGATCCAGCCATTACAACAGCAACAACTAGCATCCTGAAGCGGCATGGCCGCAAGCGCGAATGAGCCAAGCGGCTTTCGCCAGCCATCCTATACCACGGTGGCAGAGAGTGCACGTGATACGAAACCGCTGGAGATGTGGTTTAGCAGGCACACGCCATTGGGTCCACCGAGTCCCGCGTGACTCAACAAAAACTTACAATTCTGTGATCAACGTAACGACGCCTTTGGAGTGATATCGAAACGTGATACGACACTGAGCCATATAAACCGACCACTCCTGTTTTCTCCCAGAGGTTCTCAGACCTGACACAACCTGAATCATTGTAACGATGGCAGGCTTTTCTGCATTCGTTCGTGTCTCACGAATAAGAACATCCTTCTTTTAAACTTTAATCTCTTAAACGGCTGTCGCAATCTTGAACAACTTAGCAACTCCTCTCAAAATATCGGCAGTCGAAATATGTTTGCACAGTTCGGTTGCTGTGTAGGTCGGGAATTATTATGAGGGGCGTTCTATAACTACTGTAACACTTTTTTTCTGAAAACACGTTAGTTTTTGCAGGATACCAATAAACCATTATATTCCCCACTCTTTTGGCTACAAACCCCATTTATCAACGTTAACTTCGTTCAGTGTGCCGGCCTTACAGCACCTTGCTGGGGGGGGGGGGGGGGGGGCTGGCCTGCATGCCAGCACGGTACTAGTTTATTGGTTGACGTTGGAGCCAGTGTCTTGCTGAATCAATAAGCTCCCCATTACCCATACACTACTTCTTACAGAATCCTGCAAGCTTGCTACTCTGTTCTAGAATCTGGAATTTAATAAGAAATGGCAAGGTACTATTAATCAGAACACTGGGGGAAGTTGTGATCTAAATGACAATAGATGTATTCATCCTTAACATCACAACGCAACAAAAATGACTAAAGAAACGTCACACAAACATTTTTATTTGACAAACGCTTTCACTAACATGGGGTCTATGGTGGATAATGTGATCAGCTAGGGATCGACACACGACGCTAACCGGAACACTAATCGCTTTATCTGACTTCATACATGTGAATCCGGGTTATGGCACAAAAACTTCGCCACCATCAAGCATCTATACTCTACTATTAAAAAAAAAAAAAGACAAATATGGTTCGAAAGAACAGGGTGCTGAGAAACATATATTGGAGCCCTACGCCTTAGCAGTGGATGTTTTACCCTCCTGCTGGTCAGGGTGGCACACCACGATGCGTTCGGCGTCTGAAGTCAAGGACGAACGCAATCTGTTATTAATGGCGCGCGCCCGAAAAACTGCAAGTACGCGGTCTCGCGTTCGCTTAATTCGGAACGCAGGTACTTCCCTATGAGCCTCCGAAACCTCAGTGGATTCCAGTGTGTAGGTGGACCCATTTGCTGGTCTGCCAATTAGACCCCGAGCGGACGCAAAACAAATAAGTACACCCACGCATCACTCGTTGTGTGCGTGATGCTAGAAGCAGTACCTCTGATGGTTCAGAAGGTGACTAGCACAGGCTCTAAGTGTCACACTAGCAGAGGACACAGGTCTCGCCGTTTAGGTACAGACCTGCAGTTCTTTACTAGCGAAGTGCCAGCACAAGAGTGATCTTCTCTTTCCGTCCACTTTCCTCCTCAGCTCGGTAGCAAATGTTCATTTACATCTTAGACTTCCCCCACTTTAGCACAAGCCAAACACGAACTGGAGCATGGCATTCGAAGCTGGAGAGCGCGCCTTGCTCTGCATACACCGATTTGACCAATCAGAGACTTTAAAGTTATTTGGGAAAATAGAAAAAAAAAAGATTCAGCTTCGCGGGCTCTTTCCCACGCATTTACGCCGTGTCTTTTGCTAACAACACGACCAGGATTTAACCACAGCCCTCCATAAAAAGCTTGTTATCTTCCCTGTTGCATCCATGCCGAAGTTTCCAAAGAACGGTCATAAACTGGCTAAAAGCCCCGTGCTTTCACAAATATGTTTGTAACAGAGTATGACGTCTGGGCGCCTGTGGCCTGTCCCGCGGAAATTCGCAGAAAGCTCACAGTTGTCTCATCACCTCCCTGCCTAACAAGGGCCCATCCTCTGCTTTATTGCTTGTCTACAATGCGCTGGCTATTGCAGCGGCGATTTCTCGTCGCTAGTCGGTCTACCTGGATGCAGGTGCCGACCGATCGACCGACGCCAACGAATGTGTCTGCACAATGAGACCGCAGAACTTGGCTGTCTGGAAACGTTTCCACCCAGGTTCCGCAGAAAAAACGCGCTTCCCTCGGCCCACAGTCACCATGCACCTTTACTGCAGTCGTTTAAATCGGCACCCTATTCCAAGCTTACTGTTATTCCTTCCCTAGAGCGTGCAAGCAAGACCATTAACTACCGCCCACCATTTCATCATGATGTATGAAGTCAAATCGTAATAAAGATCATCTTCCCTAAGAACATGAAGCGGCATAACATCGAATCAGACGTGAGAGTGCCCTGCAGTCTCTCAATACTTCATTGCTCTTTTGATGCTTTGTTAGGCAGAGAGGAACAGAATGGACACACATCTTTGAGTACCCCAACTGGAGGACGAGTTTTTCAGCACTACCAACAGAGATATCCAGTTGTGCAGCGAGGTGTTTGATTGTGATCCATCGATCATCTCGAATGAGAGTATCGACACGTCCCAACATTTCAGGAGCCACAACCGCGTGTGGCCGGCCGGCACGTGGGAGACCGGACAGATCTGCGCGACCTTGCTGCGATGATGAGAGATGCCAAGCCCAACGAGTCGCTGAGCTTTTGTTCACTGCCAGGTCTCCGTGGACATTCTGAAGGTATTTATAAATATGTGCGGTGTTCTGGTTTTGTGCGAAGAGAAAGTCAGTGACAGCTCTCTGCTTGAAACTCACCTTCGTTACAGACGCCATCTTGAAGGCTTCGTATAGCACCGCCACAGATCGGAACTTCATTAAACTGTAGGAGATGAAAAGTGAATTTTCCACGATCTTCGACAATAGATTCTGCACTTTTTTAACCGAAACTGGCCAAGAAAAATCTGTGCTATTACTTATAGAACATCCATCGTATTATAAGGCTGCTTTCCCCTCTGCACTTTCTTTACTGCTTTAATTTGCGGTTATTTTTAGGTACTTCGGAATAAAATTATATGAAAATTATAAGTACACCAGTGCACCAGTAGTCATCAAAGGGTCCCAAATGTGTCTCCTATTCTGTTACTTATTAATTTCTACTTGAGTGTCCTATGTTTCCGACCTTGTGTCGCCGCACACACATACGTCACGACGCGTGGCGGTCTTGAGACGGTTTCTAACACGTGGTGTTACAATTCATATTAATCACTTGAAGCACAATAAGCTTTGTGAACTTCCTGTAGAATGTTCTCAAACTTCTTGAACCAGTTATATCAAAACTGGCCGTTTCAAAAGGTTGGACAAATTTGTTCAGGCACCGAAGATTGCAACAGAATTTCCAGTGGCGAGTGGAAAATGCAGCAGTTGAGATAGAAGTGATCGTCAAGTAAATAGTGACCATATTAACGTACTTCCCTCCTTCTTAATTACTTAATGTAAACTATAGCCATATTGTCATCTGTTATATTGTAACGAATAATAAACTATGGGGAACATGCAATGAGTCACCCTTTTTACCATTCGCAGAGTCAACTGTATTTGAGTTCTTTCCCTAAGCTACATTGTCTATGATTGCCTTTAATTGAGATCAGTAGTGTCTATTTGAAATATCGAACGGAGATGGGTGTGCAAGCTCACAAGTAACTCATATGATAGGTGTAACAGACATGTTCTGTGGTTGTCCACGTTATTTGTTAAGAGAGAGTTAATTTACTCTCGTGAAACCCTGGCTAACACATTCACATAAGTGATGTAAGACATACTGTTCCCAATAAATGTGTTACATCTCGTTTAAAGACCATGTCTCTTAAACAAAACAACATGATGCAACATTTTCTTGCTCAGAACTCAAATGAAATAAAAAGAACAACCGCTAATACTGGTGCACTCGTGTATGTGGTCTTGCGCCCGTAGACTAGTTTGATAAAGCTCTCCACGCTCGTTCATCCCGTCTAAGCCTCTTCACTGCTACATAACTACTTCACCCTTCATCATTTTACTATTGACAATCACTAGTCTCAGCGTACAGTAGAGTATCGCCCTGTTTTCTGGAAATCGTGGTTAATTATATGTTTTTTTCCTCTTGAATTTCAGTATTTTATAAAAACGGAAGTGAAATTCAAATAATTTGAAAGCCGGCTAAAACGCTCCATTTGAGTCACGTGAAGCCTGTGACGTCACTGGCTAGCTCGCTGCTCCTACTTGCACAGAGCTAATTCACAATGATGCCTTGTTTTGGAATTTACGTTTCGGAAAGTGGATTACAAGTGGTCTATAGTACCACACTGTACAAATACATCCCTCAAAACTTAAAAAATTGTTTCTGAGTGTTCCAGAGAACGAGAGGTTACGTAAAAAGCGGCTTCACTGTACCAGTAAAATGCCGACACGTCAACGCCCAAGTTCCACTACTTAACTAAAAATTTCATGTACCATCAAGTTAACAAGAAATTTACCTCCGAAATAAGCTTTCCTACTGTTACAAAGGAGGGTAGCATCATTCAACGATATTAAAGTCTTTTTTAAAAATTATCGTTGTCCCCGCTTACTTGCGCATCGTTCGGTGGCTCAGTTGGTACATCGACGGGCTCTCAAATATAAGATGATGACATCCATAACTCGCTAGTTCACATCCAACCACCAAATATATTTTAACTTATCTGTAAAACAAATCGTCAGTCCTTTCATATGAAAACCAAATCACGATTACAAAACTTCACCACACCGATTAAAAGCAGACTACTATTGTGTTTCCCTTGGCTTTTACATGCGCTTACATTTCCAATAGATGTTCACACGCATTGTAACGGTACCACCGACCACCTTAAACGGCAATCGATGCTAACTTTGTACCTACGTGAGGAATTTTTTGAGATGTGACCGTGAGATAACCTTATGGAAACAGAACAATCAAACGAGGATTCGTTTCCGAAACATTCCAGCAGGGTATAAACAACAGTGAACAGGTTGGTCAGGAACAGACGTTCTCCCACCACAAAAGCAAGTTGTAACATTACATATTAAAACAGGTCGCCAGCCTAATTAGGCATTCTTGTGTCAAGCAAAATGATAAAGCAGCAGGTAGTGCTAAGACTAACCTAACACTGAACTCTTTCCTTATATCTGTTCATAATACAACACAGTAACCTAACATTGCAGATAAATTTGTTACTAACAAACAAATGGCCAATGAAATAGTGAACAGTAACATACGGCTCTCAACAACACATATCTCAAATTAACTAGGCGCAACAGTTTATAAAACCAATTACAGACACACATGAAACTAGTGACAATATTGAACAGAGATAATCTGTAACTTCAATGCTTAGTACAGCGTCTCTATGCCTGTGCATTAACCAACTTGCACTAGAATAGATAACACAGTAAATAGTTCTTTCTTAAACTAGGTTTGACGCAACTTAACAGAATGCAAATATAACTACACTGGCTCTGAAGGAGCCTTTGCATTGCTTCATTAACTAAGTATCCTAGTACATGAGAACCCTTAAACTTTCATGGTTTGCAGAACCATGCTCATTAACAAAACTACACCAGACTGTCTGATAAATGGTAAGTATTCTTATCATAAATTATTAAGTAAAACACAACAAACTATAACTCTTTAAACAACAAACGTGCTTTCATAAGTTCAACCACTTTCTCATAATAAATTAGGAAAATCGGAATTAAACTTACTAGGATAGGATTCCTGTCCAGGTTTGCAATTTTGGACAATCGCAGGTGTAAGATAGAGTTTTTAAAAACACCAAGATTATTATTATAAAATCAACCAAATTTCACGAATATCTGGCCCATTTACAGAGTGCCAAATACACTCCTGGAAATGGAAAAAAGAACACATTGACACCGGTGTGTCAGACCCACCATACTTGCTCCGGACACTGCGAGAGGGCTGTACAAGCAATGATCACACGCACGGCACAGCGGACACACCAGGAACCGCGGTGTTGGCCGTCGAATGGCGCTAGCTGCGCAGCATTTGTGCACCGCCGCCGTCAGTGTCAGCCAGTTTGCCGTGGCATACGGAGCTCCATCGCAGTCTTTAACACTGGTAGCATGCCGCGACAGCGTGGACGTGAACCGTATGTGCAGTTGACGGACTTTGAGCGAGGGCGTATAGTGGGCATGCGGGAGGCCGGGTGGACGCACCGCCGAATTGCTCAACACGTGGGGCGTGAGGTCTCCACAGTACATCGATGTTGTCGCCAGTGGTCGGCGGAAGGTGCACGTGCCCGTCGACCTGGGACCGGACCGCAGCGACGCACGGATGCACGCCAAGACCGTAGGATCCTACGCAGTGCCGTAGGGGACCGCACCGCCACTTCCCAGCAAATTAGGGACACTGTTGCTCCTGGGGTATCGGCGAGGACCATTCGCAACCGTCTCCATGAAGCTGGGCTACGGTCCCGCACACCGTTAGGCCGTCTTCCGCTCACGCCCCAACATCGTGCAGCCCGCCTCCAGTGGTGTCGCGACAGGCGTGAATGGAGGGACGAATGGAGACGTGTCGTCTTCAGCGATGAGAGTCGCTTCTGCCTTGGTGCCAATGATGGTCGTATGCGTGTTTGGCGCCGTGCAGGTGAGCGCCACAATCAGGACTGCATACGACTGAGGCACACAGGGCCAACACCCGGCATCATGGTGTGGGGAGCGATCTCCTACACTGGCCGTACACCACTGGTGATCGTCGAGGGGACACTGAATAGTGCACGGTACATCCAAACCGTCATCGAACCCATCGTTCTACCATTCCTAGACCGGCAAGGGAACTTGCTGTTCCAACAGGACAATGCACGTCCGCATGTATCCCGTGCCACCCAACGTGCTCTAGAAGGTGTAAGTCAACTACCCTGGCCAGCAAGATCTCCGGATCTGTCCCCCATTGAGCATGTTTGGCACTGGATGAAGCGTCGTCTCACGCGGTCTGCACGTCCAGCACGAACGCTGGTCCAACTGAGGCGCCAGGTGGAAATGGCATGGCAAGCCGTTCCACAGGACTACATCCAGCATCTCTACGATCGTCTCCATGGGAGAATAGCAGCCTGCATTGCTGCGAAAGGTGGATATACACTGTACTAGTGCCGACATTGTGCATGCTCTGTTGCCTGTGTCTATGTGCCTGTGGTTCTGTCAGTGTGATCATGTGATGTATCTGACCCCAGGAATGTGTCAATAAAGTTTCCCCTTCCTGGGACAATGAATTCACGGTGTTCTTATTTCAATTTCCAGGAGTGTATAAACAATTTAGTGGAGGGCTTGTTGTACTGGTGGCCTAATTTTCAGTGGCTGTTAACCTGGCGGCGATGTAGTCATGGCAGTACTGTTGGACTCGCCCTATTACTGATCTCCTTGGCGTCGAAATAATATTTTTATAGGATCAGTTTGGTTTCTGTGGAAATGTTGGAACACTTGAGGCGACACTGACCCTACGACTTATCTTAGAAGATAGAATTGTTTGTGAGAAAGTAAACGTATTTATCCTCAGTTGTCCACTTATCAGACTACTATTAATGTGAAGCTATACATAATACATCCCACCATCGAAACAACTGCTGCAATGAGTTCTTGCTAACGCTGTTTTCGTATTTCGTGTAAGACTTTTAGAAATGTACAACGCTTCCACTATTCGAACCTGTGTTCTTTACATCCATAGTCGCATGCGCAACAAAGAGCGTAGTACGAGTAACTCATCTGTTGAGTGTCTTCTGTATCGGGAAACCAGCACTAAGACTCGCCAAGAATAATTTTATGGTGCTTTGGGTCACAGTTCATGACATAGTCGACAGTCTAGATATATCGTACGACCCATTTGCAAAAGTTCTACAATTCCTTAGTTTTGAATGAGTTCAGTGATGTTGACTCTTGTACCTGCAACGTGGTTTCTGTACAAGTTGCAGATAACCAATCACTCCCTGATACCTTCAGAATGTCAGATGGTGTGTTCCAGTCATCACTGTCAAAATGTTTTCCTGAATCTATGAATGCTACAAACGTATATTCGCCTTCCTTCCTTCTGACTTCAAAAACTGTAGGGTCAGCATCGCCTCGCTTACAGACACGTTTCTCCGGAAGCCAAGATGATCTTTCCGAAGTCAGCTTCTGTCAGTTTTTTTCCATTCTTCCTTAAATAATTCGCATAATATTTTGAAACAATGGTTTATTAAACTGATGGTTCAGTAATATATACACTTGTCATCCCTTGCCTGCTTTTCATTTGGTATTATTATAAAAATTTCAAAGTATGAGTGTATTTCGCCTGTCTGATATACACTGACGGAAAAAATCACAACACCAAAAAATGATTACTGCAGAGTAATGAAATTTCGGGAATACACATGCGTAGGCAACAAATTAACATTGAAAAGATCACAGGTTAATGTAAGCGCAAGTGGGGCCATTGTAAATGTGAAATGGTGATAACCGCCGGAATGTTGAATGTAAGTCTGCAAACGTGAGTGCACTGTGTTGTACAAGATCTGGATGTCAGTTCCCGGAATGGCGTTCCATGCCTATTTCGTTTGTCGCACAACTTCTTCTTGGTATGTTCTGTCGGCTTCAAGGTCTTTAGTAATGCAACACGAGATCTGACAGGGCAAGGTTAGGAATGAGTTTCTCCGTGTTATTTTCAGAGAAACCATCCGGGAATTTGCCGTAACTGGTTTAGGGATTTCAAAGAAAATCTAGATCTCTAGCACCAGACAGGGGTTTGAGGTGGCGTCCGCGCCAAAGCAGGGCCAGTGCCTCGGCCACTTTGTGCTCTACTCTGAGGGTAGTTTACAGGATGTATGTCGGTAGCTCATAGGCAAAGTGGTCCCTTTCTGAAGCAGAGGTTGCCCTAGCATTCGTTTCCAATCTAGCAGGAGAAGTTGTATGCTTTGTCAGCTTGAAACCAGTTGCGGAGAAACCAGATGCCAAACAGAAATTCAGTGGATAAGTCGTAAGGAAATGTATTCATCCAGAAAATAGGAAGCTTACAAATCCCTGCTTCGATCTCTTCTTGAGCGTCGCTCATCACTGTATGATCCGTACCACACAGAACTAACTGACGACGTAGAGAAGAGTCAAACAAGAATATGTTTAGGCACAGGTTCGATTAGTAAGCGGAGATACTCATCAAAACTGGGTGGCAGATGGCACTGATAAGGGAATCGTACACCCAATGTCAAGTCAATTTCGCTCATACTTCGCATGGTTGCAGACCTGCTTAGAGGTAACTGTAGGCCCGGCCGGAGTGGCCGAGCGGTTGTAGGCGCTACAGTCTGGAGCCGCGCGACCACTACGGTCGCAGGTTCGAATCCTGCCTCGGGCATGGTTGTGTGTGATGTCCTTAGGTTAGTTAGGTTTAAGTAGTTCTAAGTTCTAGGGGACTGATGACCACTGCAGTTAAGTCCCATAGTGCTCAGAGCCATTTGAACCATCTGAACAAGTTAACTGTAATAGCATGGGCCTAAGCCACAGCCCAGTGTTGTGTCAAGGGCATCATCGACTGCCACAGCCACAGTCGACGACAACCGATCCATCCGCTCTCAGCATAAGTAGGCCACTTCTGTGGTTCATCGTACCGTGATGTAGCAACAGCGGGGCCCACGACACTGGCCACAGTTCGAGACGCTTCTGTGTGACACAGAAACGTGGCTTCTTGCACATTGTCAATCCCAGATAGCTGCACTTAAACCTTCCAGTGCTATTCTGTTTGCATCTGGCGGCTGGTGCTTGCTAACGACGTCCATTGTGTGCCAGGCAACGTTGCACCAACGAAGCAGCAGCCAGCGATGTTGCCGGGTCTCGGACCTTTGACCGCTGCCTGACTATATGCACGCTGGGACAGCTGTGCACTCTGCTGCCTTCACGAGTCTACCACATTGGGTTCCAACCATCTCCGCTTTTGTCAAGGTTCAAACTAAGAAGCTTTGTCCTGTGCCATTGGGGAAAGACGCTGTCTGCTGTATTCGGTGTCGGCAGACGAAGCCAGAGCAGGTTGCTAGTGCTGGAATCATAAGACTTACGCTGACAGAGGCAGCAGGCACAGTAGGCGCTCGCTACCGATAACAGGCTTGGCGCTGGGGACTCCGTGTCGGTGTATTTTCGACAAACGCCCGAGATTAACACTAGCACAGCCGACGACTTAATGAATGCAACTAAAGAGGAATAGAGGGTTTGTTGTGCTACCTTGTTCTGCTACAACCACATCCATCACTGGTATGAAATCACTGCCAACACTAAGCCATCCAAGACACCCCATTATATAACAAATGAAGGTCTAGTACGACGCTCTTCGCAAGCATTTTCGACAAATCGAAATTGAAAGTGTTAGGAGACTGCTGAATGCCATATGGTTGTACCAGCCTTCGAGCAGCGGCGTAAGCGCAACCAACCAAGACGGCATACAGTGAGTCTCTGTGATTGTACTGTCTTCCAGTCTCGTCATTGTAACTTTCGGCCAAAGGGAAACTAGTCCACAGAGACGAAGGTAATTGTCAGATTCCGTGAAGTTATTTTGTATTCCTCAGCTGCGAGACTCCAGGAACTGTATTCGTTTATGAAAACAATCCAGAAAGCCATCTAGATGCCTCTCCACCCGCGAATGAAGAAATCAGGAGGATAATCCAAGCACTGAAGGAGAACAAGACATCAGGTGAAGATCTGACAACTGCTGAACTATGAAAGCACAAACGAGGTCACCCGATAAAGTTGTCACATTTGTTTAATATACACTCCTGGAAATGGAAAAAAGAACACATTGACACCGGTGTGTCAGACCCACCATACTTGCTCCGGACACTGCGAGAGGGCTGTACAAGCAATGATCACACGCACGGCACAGAGGACACACCAGGACCCGCGGTGTTGGCCGTCGAATGGCGCTAGCTGCGCAGCATTTGTGCACCGCCGCCGTCAGTGTCAGCCAGTTTGCCGTGGCATACGGAGGTCCATCGCAGTCTTTAACACTGGTAGCATGCCGCGACAGCGTGGACGTGAACCGTATGTGCAGTTGACGGACTTTGAGCGAGGGCGTATAGTGGGCATGCGGGAGGCCGGGTGGACGTACCGCCGAATTGCTCAACACGTGGGGCGTGAGGTCTCCACAGTACATCGATGTTGTCGCCAGTGGTCGGCGGAAGGTGCACGTGCCCGTCGACCTGGGACCGGACCGCAGCGACGCACGGATGCACGCCAAGACCGTAGGATCCTACGCAGTGCCGTAGGGGACCGCACCGCCACTTCCCAGCAAATTAGGGACACTGTTGCTCCTGGGGTATCGGCGAGGACCATTCGCAACCGTCTCCATGAAGCTGGGCTACGGTCCCGCACACCGTTAGGCCGTCTTCCGCTCACGCCCCAACATCGTGCAGCCCGCCTCCAGTGGTGTCGCGACAGGCGTGAATGGAGGGACGAATGGAGACGTGTCGTCTTCAGCGATGAGAGTCGCTTCTGCCTTGGTGCCAATGATGGTCGTATGCGTGTTTGGCGCCGTGCAGGTGAGCGCCACAATCAGGACTGCATACGACCGAGGCACACAGGGCCAACACCCGGCATCATGGTGTGGGGAGCGATCTCCTACACTTGCCGTACACCACTGGTGATCGTCGAGGGGACACTGAATAGTGCACGGTACATCCAAACCGTCATCGAACCCATCGTTCTACCATTCCTAGACCGGCAAGGGAACTTGCTGTTCCAACAGGACAATGCACGTCCGCAGGTATCCCGTGCCACCCAATGTGCTCTAGAAGGTGTAAGTCAACTACCCTCGCCAGCAAGATCTCCGGATCTGTCCCCCATTGAGCATGTTTGGGACTGGATGAAGCGTCGTCTCACGCGGTCTGCACGTCCAGCACGAACGCTGGTCCAACTGAGGCGCCAGGTGGAAATGGCATGGCAAGCCGTTCCACAGGACTACATCCAGCATCTCTACGATCGTCTCCATGGGAGAATAGCAGCCTGCATTGCTGCGAAAGGTGGATATACACTGTACTAGTGCCGACATTGTGCATGCTCTGATGCCTGTGTCTATGTGCCTGTGGTTCTGTCAGTGTGATCATGTGATGTATCTGACCCCAGGAATGTGTCAATAAAGTTTCCCCTTCCTGGGACAATGAATTCACGGTGTTCTTTTTTCAATTTCCAGGAGTGTATTATACTATATTTCGTAAAATCTGCCGTAATTCATCCACAACATGGGAACGGAAACAGACCATATGTAAACAACTGCTGTGGCATCTCACTCGTCCTAACAACATACAACATCCTCTCAAAAGCTGTACACGACACTGGTGTTCGACAAAATTGTGGGAACACCACGAGAAAAGCATGGTTCAACATAAAAGACTGTTTTATCTGACCACGAGTGCCACTTGTGTGCCATGTCCTGGACAGTGTTTGGTGTAGTTATGAGTGCACTGTGTCGATTGAAACGATGACAAATTGTTGGTAGTCGTATGGTGGGTGCTATCGTAGTTAAGGGAGCTCAACCGTTTGATGTTTTAAGAGGCTCAATATCAAAGATTTATACCGCACACAGTGGAAGCGGAGAAACATTAGCCGATAGCTCACAAATCGGACGAAAGTGTGTGCTGTGTGATCGTGACGGACGGTCATCGAAAGCGCTTGTGATAAAAAGTACGAGGATGACGGCTGCAAAAGACACCACAGGAATAAAAGTCGTACTCGCTGACCCTGACAACACGAAGGGAAGTCCAGAAGCAGGGAACTGCAGGGCGATCTGGAACACCAAAACCATTCAAATGCCCACAACAAGAAACCGCGAAGGTGAAGCCATAAAACCTGGACTGTGAGGCAATGGAAGAATTTAATTTGCTCGGATGAGTCTTGTTTCCCCCTTCTCACCGAGTTAATGTCCCAGAGATGATACATGGCGGGGATTCGTGGATGATTTGGGCAGCCTTATCTTGGTATGCCACGGGCCCCCGGGTTACTCCGCAATCTCGCATTACTCCCAAACAGTATGTGACCATTTTGGCCGTTCAGGTCCATCCCATTGTACAATGTTTATTCTTCAAAGGTGATGTGGTATTCCGAGACTACAATGCCGCTGTTCACACATCTTGCATCGTCCAGGACTGGTTTTGTAAGCATGAAGATGAATTCACCAACTGGTATTAATAGACGAGATAGAGAACATCCACATTGCAATATTATTGCGCCTTTGTTGTCTACTTTGGAGAGAAGCATGCGTGATCAGGGTCCACCTCCTTCATCGTTACGTGTGTTATTTTGTAGGAAGAACGATAAGAGGTCCCCTTGATTTCCACTTAAGACCTGTACTTATCCATTCTGAGTCGACTGGAAGCTATTTTCAATTCCAATGTTTTTCTTACGCGTTCAAAAAATGGTTCAAATGGCTCTGAGCACTATGGGACTCAACATCTGAGATCATCAGTCCCCTAGAACTACTTGAACCTAACTAACCTAAGGACATCACACACATCCATGCCCCAGACAGGATTCGAACCTACAACCGTAGCGGTCGCGAGGTTCGAGACTGAAGCGCCTAGAACCGCTCGACCATACGGCCGGCTTTCTTACGGGTATAAGACATGACAATGTGTTGTGCTTTTGCTGTTTCCATATTTTTTCCCATCCTCACAGTTGAGGAAACACCAAGGGGATTTCAGGAAGGGACTGTGATGAGCTGAGAAGGTTATGAATCTCAATTCCATCCATTCATAACGAAACTCAGGAACTAGGAATTCGTGGTGACCATCGCCGATTTCGGAATGGTGTAGTAATCGATTGATCTAACCATCTTCTTTAAAATCCCAAAAGATTTTGATTTAGATAACAAGATAAAACCTATTATCCAGCAGACTCTGACCAACATATCTCCAAAGTGAAGTTGAGTGGAGAGATCTATGTTGCCTCTGAAATCAGGACAGGCTGAGACAAAGAAATGGACTATAGCCTTTGCTATTCAACCGTGTTTTAGAATACATCATGCGAGAATGACGGAAGAAATAAAGAATACAAGATAGAAAATGGGTTAAGGCTAAGTTACAAGCATATCTACATTACAATGTAGCCTTTTCAGATGATATAGTGTTCTCAGATTTCACAGATATAGTAGCCGAAGAGAAAAGGAGCAAATCTTATAATTAAATTTTTCTGGAGACATTTGAGCGTCATATTTCTCTACGATAATGATGGAAGCTGAAGAAATGAATTAATATTGGTGCTCCGGCAAGGAGACCTGGGTTCAAGTACTGGCCGCGACACAAATTTTAATTCATTTATTCAGCTTCCATCATTAACAGCAGCAAAGGTTGGGTTTTAAACTCCTTTGAGAAGAATCCTATAACAAACATAAAATTAACGCGAAGAAAACTGTAAGTTGGACTAGGAAAAATTGTGCAGGAAGAAAAGATTAAATACGTAGTTGAAATGATAGAGCCAAACTTATCGGAGAAACGGCTTCGTGCCTTGCGTTAACCAAATGGAAACGGCAAAGAAGTGTTTGATGACTTTAGTCTATACCCGAAAAGCTGCCGAAAATATATGTTTAAAGTTGGTAGTGCCTATAAAACATCATCCACATTGGTACTAAATGTTTTCTCCAAAAATTATTTCCAGCAGTTACCTCAAGAGCCCCCTAGAACAGTATTGGAGTACAGACTGCTGAGGAAAACTAACACACATGTACTAGTAGCCGCCCAGCGTGGACGAGCGGTCCTAGGCGCTACAGTCTGGAACCGCCCGACCGCTACGGTCGCAGGTTCGAATCCTGCCTCGGGCATGGATGTATGTGATGTCCTTAGGTTAGCTAGGTTTAAGTAGTTCTAAGTTCTTGGGGACTATTGACCTCAGAAGTTAAGTCGCATAGTTCTCAGAGCCATTTGAACCATTTGCACTAGTAAAAGGGACTCCACCAAAAATACGCCACGCAAATATAATACTCATTTGGCAGTGGTGAGGCCTGAGGATGGCGGTAATGTGCCGCCGAAACTATATGAGACAATAAAGACATTCCCAAGATACAGCTGTAATGGTACTTCTTCTCATACAGAACAGTAAACGATTGCGATAACGTACTTAAACTCTTAATCTTGAGCAAATACGGATCATCATAAAGGATACATGGATTAGTCACAACATCGTCGTTGTAGAAAGACCGAATATCGTAACACCACATCCACCAAAAATAAATACGGAAGTATAGAGGAGATAGGGAAGAGACGATAGACAGAGAATGGAGGAGATGGACAAAGAGGAGGCTGACATGGACAAGAGAGGGGAAGAGAAGGTGAGCAGAGAGAGGGGGAGGAGGAATTGAACAGACAGGAGAGGAGGGGGAGGGGATAGGTGGGGAGAGCGGGAGGGCGAGGAGGCAGGGGGAGAGGAGTGCAGCAGACAGACAGAGAGGGGGAGACGAGGACACGTACAGAGAGAGGAGGAGTACAACGTGCGCATTTCTCTCTGAAACTGTCCACTAACATTCAGAGGGTGATACTCAAATTCCCTTGATCAAGTAGTCGTTCAGTTTCTCTGCTCTGTATTTGCGCCGCCAGTGGCTGTTCTCGCTTTACTGTTTAGTTTCCGCTTTTCCTATGTAGTTGGTTGAGCGTTCGAAGACCGGAAAGCCTACAGATTGGATGCAAGGGATTGTTGTTGTTGTTGTGGTCTTCAGTCCTGAGACTGGTTTGATGCAACTCTCTATGCTACTCTATCCTGTGCAAGCTTCTTCATCTCCCAGTACCTACTGCAACCTACATCCTTCTGAATCTGCTTAGTGTATTGATCTCTTGGTCTCCCTCTACGATTTTTACCCTCCACACTGCCCTCCAATCCTAAATTGGTAATCCCTTGATGCCTCAGAACATGTCCTACCAACCGATCCCTTCTTCTAGTCAAGTTGTGCCACAAACTTCTCTTCTCCCCAATCCTCTTCAATACTTCCTCATTAATTATGGGGTCTACCCATCTCACTTCAGCATTCTTCTGTAGCACCACATTTCGAACGCTTCCATTCTCTTCTTGTCCAAACTATTTATCCTCCATATTTCACTTCCATTTGAAGTGGAATGATCATAAAAATTAATTGTTGGTAATGCGGGTACCAGGTTGAGATTCATTGGGAGAGTCCTTAGAAAATGTAGTCCATCAACAAAGGAGGTGGCTTACAAAACACTCGTTCGACCTATACATGAGTATTGCTCATCAGTGTGGGATCCGTACCGGATCGGGTTCACAGAGGAGATAGAGAAAATCCAAAGAAGAGCGGCGCGTTTCGCCACAGGGTTATTTGGTAACCGTGATAGCGTTACGGAGATGTTTAGCAAACTCAACTGGCAGACTCTGCAAGAGAGGCGCTCTGCATCGCGGTGTAACTTGCTCGCCAGGTTTCGAGAGGGTGCGTTTCTGGATGAGGTATAGAATATATTGCTTCCCCCTACTTATACCTCCCGAGGAGATCACGAATGTAAAATTAGATAGATTCGTGCGCGGACGGAGGCTTTCAGACAGTCGTTCTTCCCGCGAACCATACGCGACTGGAACAGAAAAGGGAGGTAATGACAGTGGCACATAAAGTGCCCTCCGCCACACACCGTTGGGTGGCTTGCGGAGTATAAATGTAGATGTAGATGTAGATGGCTACACTCCATACAAATACTTTCAGAAACGACTTCCTGATACTTAAATCTATACTCGATGTTAACAAATTTCTCTTAATCAGAAATGATTTCCTTGCCATTGCCAGTCTACATTTTATATCCTCTTTACTTCGACCATCCTCAGTTATTTTGCTCCCCAAATAGCAAAACTCCTTTACTACTTTAAGTGTCTCATTTCCTAATCTAATTCCCTCAGCATCACCCGACTTAATTCGACTACATTCCATTATCCTCGTTTTGCTTTTGTTGATGTTCATCTTATATCCTCCTTTCATGACACTATCCATTCCGTTCAACTGCTCTTCCAAGTCCTTTGCTGTCTCTGACAGAATTACAATGTCATGTGCGACCCTCAAAGTTTTTATTTCTTCTCCATGAATTTAATACCTACTCCGAATTTTTCTGTTGTTTCCTTCACTGCTTGCTCAATATACAGATTGAATAACATCGGGGAGAGACTACAACCCTGTCTCAATCCCTTCCCAACCACTGCTTCCGTTTGATGTCCATCGACTCTTATAGTTGCTATCTGGTATTTTACCCCTGCCACCTTCAGAATTCGAATGAGAGAATTCCAGTCAACATTGTCAAAAGCTTTCTCTAAGTCTACAAGTGCTAGAAACGTATGTTTACCTAAACTTAATCTAGCTTCTAAGATAAGTCGTAGGGTGAGTATTGTCTCACGTGTTCCGATATTTCTACGGAATTCAAACTGATCTTCCCCGAGGTCGGCTTCTACTAGTTTTTGCATTCGTCTGTATAGAATTCGCGTTAGTATTTTGCAGCTGTGACTTATTAAACTGATAGTTCGGTAATTTTCACATCTGTCAACACCTGCTTTCTTTGGGATTGGAATTATTATATTCTTCTTGAAGTCTGAGGGTATTTCGCCTCTCTCATACATCTTGCTCACCAGATGGTAGAGTTTTGTCAGGACTGGCTCTCCCAAGGCTGTCAGTAGTTCTAATGGAATGTTGTCTACTCCCGGGGCCTTGTTTCGAGTCAGGTCTTCCAGTGCTCTGTCAAACTCTTCACGCAGTATCATATCTCCCATTTCATCTTCATCTACATCCTCTTCCATTTCCATAATATTGTCCTGAAGTTCCAAATGTGCTTCATAGTTCTTAGCGCAACCAAGGCCCGGTGCAAAAATGTCTGCAAATTCCTCACAAAGACGAGAAACACTGGCGGAAGGCACAGTCTGGTTCACTAATAGGACCTGATTGACTATAGACAAGTTAAACAATTGAAATAAATCTAAACCAAACAAGTTCACTGCAGTAGAAGAACGAAGAACGTAAAATGACACAAGTTTTGTTTGTCCCTTGTATGTTGCAATAAGGCTGCACTGTCCTAACACAGGGATAAGCTGTCCTGAGTAACTATGTAACTGAACATTTGCGGCACGCAACGGAGGTGCGCCCAGTTGTTTGTACTTGTCGTGATTGAGTAGTGAAACTGCAGCTCCGGTATCGAGCTGGAATGGGATCACTGTGCCTTCAAAGTCCAAGTCGACAAAAAGTTTATTGTCCTGCTGACGACAAGAGCGACTTTCACGTGCAATTTGAACCGATACTGGTACAGAAGCACTTGCGATCGGACGAGATTTCCGTCGACGTCGACGCACACTTTTTGTGGGACGAACACAGTCACTGTTAGAGAAAGTGGCACTGGACGGGGTGGAATTAACTACATGAATGTCCATGGTCGAAGGTCCACGAGCCTGATTGTCCTTGGTTCTATTCCGGCGCGAAGCAAAGGGCCTGGAATGGTTGTGATTGTCTGATCTGAGCTTTTTCTGGCAAACACTTTGAACATGTCCTTTCTTATGACAGTAAAAGCAAATAGCTTGGCGTGACGGGCAATTGTCACGCGAATGTCTAGTTGCACACTGCGGGCATGATTTTAGAACTGCATTGGCATGCTTACGCGGCACACGTGTTTGAGAGCTAGGCCGCAGCTGCGCGGACGTGCGCGAGGGCTGTTTAGCATTCCGTGCAGCGCGCCCGGCGGGCCGGTTAATGTGACACACGGCTGGCGAAGTTTCAAACGATTCCTGAGCAAAGTCAAGTGTGTCTTGCCTATCTAATATGTCTATCACTTGTTGAAGGGAGGGATTAACTAGTTTCAAAATCTGTTCCCGTATACGAACATCTGAAATGTTCTGTGCAATTGCATCACGCACCATTGTATCTGAATAAGGGAGTCCACATTCACACTCAAAAGCACAATCCCTAGTAAGTCCTTGCAATGTCGCAACCCACTCCCTATTAGTCTGACCGGCCATACGTTTTGTACGAAATAACGTATACCATTTTGCAACTACATTAACTGTTTCTTTGAAATAGGCATCTAAAGCAGACAAAATTTCTTCGTAGGACAGAGTTGCTACGTCACGTCGGGGAAACAATTTCACTATCACACAGTAGGTGGACACACCTACACACGAAAGCAAAAACGGCTGCCGCTCATTACCTTGAATTCTGTAGGCGGCGAGATGGAATCCAAATTGGCGTGACCACTCCGTCCATGATTCCTGGGCTGAATCAAAAGGCCGAAACTGGGGTGCAACTGCGTGTTGTGGCTGCAGTAGCGGTGAAGCGGCGGCGGCCGCATCGTTTTGCAGTGCACGTTGACCCTGGTCGAGCTGTCCAAGGGCATCCAATAACGCCTGCGTCTGCTGATTCTGCAAGCGATAAAATTCGGACAGTACATCTGGAGAATGTGGCGAAGCCATGACACAAGTAAATTGGGGCAAAGCAAGTAGAAAGAACAAGATCCTGATTGATCCTCGTCGCCAAATATGTTGTGTCTAGACAAGACAGTCGAGACACAAGGCGAGGAAGCCGAAAGGGCACGCATCAACTCACGCAGGCTTGTTTAGGTCTGAAACAGGATTCGTAATGAATGCTATAAAGAAAAGTACGTAGCTGCTAGAATACTTAACTTTATTCCATCATTAGTATACAGCTTTCTTGATGATACAAGTGAGACTCTATCTTGAAATGGTTAATGGCGCCTTGCTAGGTCGTAGACATGGACTTAGCTGAAGGCTATTCTAACTGTCTCTCGGCAAATGAGAGAAAGGCTTCGTCAGTGTAGTCGCTAGCAAAGTCGTCGTACAACTGGGGCGAGTGCTAGTCGGTCTCTCGAGACCTGCCGTGTGGTGGCGCTCGGTCTGCGATCCTGACAGTGGCGACACGCGGGTCCGACATGTACTAATGGACCGCGGCCGATTTAAGCTACCACCTAGCAAGTGTGGTGTCTGGCGGTGACACCACAGTTAGGAACTTCATTTTGTTTTGTGACGTGTAGGACAGAAACTCGTTCATGTCGGAAATAGCGAAAGGCAGTTCACATCATTCAGAAATAGTAGATAGTCGGGAAAGTGAGGTGGAAGGCTCCTGAGCCACGAATAGAATAACAGAGGACGCGCGGTAGAATGTAAAGCAAGGAGAAATGGGACATAAGTGAAGAGACTGTGACAATGCCACATGCAATGGGAGATATCTCAGGCACTGGCCGCGAGAACGCAGCACAACGTATTACCGATCGCGCTCCATATTCATTTTTACTGCCAACCAGTGACGTTTTGTCCGTATTAGCTGCAAAAATGAACTAACGGTTCAAAAGGATTGACAAAAATCTTAATAAGAATGCGGACAAAAGGGTGGAAGAAGGGTCTAACAGGACAGACGAAAATTTTAAGAAAGCATACGAGAAATGCGTCTTAAGAATATTACAGAACTGTTTAAAGAATATATTAATCATCTTAAGAGATAAGAACAACAGTTCACTAGTCATAGGATGTGGCGTACGGATGTAAAAACTAGATAAAAAGGTCGGGAAAGAAGTTAAAAAATCTGAAGAATGAACGAAACAAGTCATTGAGGATCAGGTTATCAATGGCGAGAATGAATTAAGCACGGAAACTTCAAGGTGAAGAAAACGACCATTGAGTCACGAAAGGATGTTGACAGCATTAAAGAATGGAAGGATGTAATAAACGACGAAGTTTTAATGTAAAAAACAAAACAAATGGTTTTGACTTCAGGCAGTGACGTCAGTTCGGATCTAAATCTACATCTACATTTATACTCCGCAAGCCACCCAACGATGTGTGGCGGAGGGCACTTTACGTGCCACTGTCATTACCTCCCTTTCCTGTTCCAGTCACGTATGATTCGCGGGAAGAACGAGTGCTGGAAAGCCTCCGTGCGTGTTCGAATCTCTCTAATTTTACATTCGTGATCTCCTCGGGAGGTATAAGTAGGGGGAAGCAATATATTCGATACCTCATCCAGAAACGCACCCTCTCGAAAACACCGCGATGCAGAGCGCCTCTCTTGCAGAGTCTGCCACTTGAGTTTGCTAAACATCTCCGTAACGCTTATCAAATAACCCTTTGACGAAACGCGCAGCTCCTCTTTGGATTTTCTCTATGTCCTCCGTCAACCCGACCTGGTACGGATCCCACACTGATGAGCAATATTCAAGTATAGGTCGAACGAGTGTTTTGTAAGCCACCTCCTTTGTTGATGGACTACATTCTCTAAGGACTCTCCCAATGAATCTCAACCTGGTACCCGCCTTACCAACAATTAATTTTATATGATCATTCCACTTCAAATCGTTCCGCACGCACACTCTCAGATATTTTACAGAAGTAACTGCTACCAGTGTTCGTTCCGCTATCATATAATCATACAATAAAGGATCCTTCTTTCTATGTATTCGTAATACATTACATTTGTCTATGTTAAGGGTCAGTTGCCACTCCCTGCACCAAGTGTCTATCCGCTGCAGATCTTCCTGAATTTCGCTGTATTTTTCTAATGCTGCAACTTCTCTGTATACTACAGCATCATTCGCGAAAAGCCGCATAGAACTTCCGACACTATCTACTAGGTCATTTATATATATTGTGAAAAGTCCCATAACACTCCCCTGTGGCACGCCAGAGGTTTCTTTGTCTGTAGACGCCTATCCATTGAGAACAACATGCTGCGTTCTGTTTGCTAAAAACTTTTCAATCCAGCCACACAGATGGTCTAATATTCCGTAGGCTCTTACTTTATCAGGCGACAGTGCGGAACTTTATCGAACGGCTTCCGAAAGTCAAGGAAAATGGCATCTACCTGGGAGCCTGTATTTAATATTTTCTGGGTCTCATGAACAAATAAAGCGAGTTGGGTCTGACACGATCGCTGTTTCCGGAATCCATGTTGATTCCTACAGAGTAGATTCTGAGTTTCGAGAAATAACATGATACGCGAGCAAAAACCATGTTCTAAAATTCTACAACAGATCGATGTCAGAGATATATGTCTATAGTTTTGCGCATCTGCTCGATGACCCTTCTTGAAGACTGGGAATACCTGTGCTCTTTTCTAATCATTTGGAACCTTCCGTTCCTGTAGAGACCTGCGGTACACGGCTGTTAGAAGGGTGGCAAGTTCTTTCGCGTACTCTGTGTATAATCGAATTGGTATCCCGTCAGGTCCAGTGGACTTTCCTCTGTTGAGTGATTTCAGTTGCTTGGACGCTTATTTCGATGTCAGCCATTTTTTTCGTTTGTGCGATGATTTAGAGAAGGAACTGCAGTGCGGTCTTCCTCTGTGAAACAATTTTGGAAAAAGGTGTTTAGTATGTCAGCTTTACGAGTGTCATCAACCGTACCTGTTGATTTAAAAGATCAGCAAGAGATAAAAGTGCTCTTTGGATTCAGGGAAATTCAGATAGGTATTAGCCGTCAGAAACGGTCGAATTATATTATTGGTCGAATTGTTGAAGCAGAGTCAGCCAAACAATGGTTTAAATAACATTACACGAATAGGGGAAGCATTAATGAGCGAAGAAAACAAGAGGAAAAGATAACGAGAAATGCAGGATTTAAGTGACAGGCTCTGTCGCTTTCCCGATGATCCGGTACCACTTCCAGTGAACATGGAATCATAGGTAACCTTAAACATAATTATCGGAACGTGGACGAGGATGAAATACGAAAATATTTCGTTTCATTTCAAAAGTATTCACTGTTTCCGGAGAGATCGCATTGTCTACAACCAAAACTTTGGATTGAGCAGTTCCAAAAAGGTCTGAGCGGGTTATAAGATCAACTTCACCTGCTCCAAGAAGCAGCCGCGACTATGGACAAGATCACGCCGAAGTGCAAGACGCGTGAGGAATTTAAAGACACGTTTCTGCACCAATTTGTGGCAGAGGAGAAAATTAAACATTTTAATGATGAAACCTTCCTCGGGCTCACTATTTCGAAATTCAATGAAATGGCTGAGAGACCCCGATTTTTGGACACAACGTATGAGGCGAAGAAACTGATATACATCTACATGGATACTCAGCAAATCAAACTTGAGTGCATGCCAGAGGGTTCATCAAACCACTTTCACAATAATTCTCTATTATTCCAATCTAGAATGGCGCGCGGAAAAAACCAACACCTATATCTTTCGATGCGAGCTCTGATATCCCTTATTTTATTATGATGATCGTTTCTCCCTGTGTAGGTCGGTGTCAACAAAATATTTTCGCATTCGAAGGAGAAAGTTGGTGTTTGAAATTTAGTGAGAAGAATACGCCGCTACGAAAAACGCCTTTGTTTTAATGATGTCCACTCCAAATTCCAAATTTTTCGTAATTCTAATTCGTAAGTATTTAGTTGTCTTTACGGCCTTTACATCTGACTGGTGTATCATGTTAAGGAAGTTTAGCAGATTCGTTTTAGCACTCATGTGGATCACCTCACATTTTTCATTATTTAGGGTCAATTGCCAAATTTCACACCTTACAAATATCTTTTCTAAATCGTTTTGCCATTTGTTTTAATCTTATGATGGCTTTACTAGACATAAACGACAGAATCATTTGCAAACAACCTAAGACTGCTGCTCAGATTGTCTCCTAAATCATTTACATGGATAAGAAACAACAGAGGGCCTATAATACTACCACGGGGAACGCCAGAAATCGTTTCTGTTTTACTCTATGCGTTTCCATCAACTACTATGAATTGTGACGTCTCTGACAGGAAATTACGAATCCAGTCACATAACTCAGACGATATTCCATAAGCACACAATTTTACTCCAAGCCGCTTGTGTGGTAGAGTGTCAAAGACCTTCTGGAAATCTAGAAATACGGGATCAATATGAAATCCTTTGTCAATAGCACCCAACACTTCGTGTGAGTAAAGAGATACTTGTGATTCACAAGAACGGTGTTTTCAAAATCCGTTTCCACTTTGTGTCAATAGACCGTTCTCTTCGAGGTAATACATAATGTTCGAATGCACTATATGTTCCAAAATCCTACTGCATATCGACGTCGATGATATGGGCCTCTAATTTACTGGCTTACTTTTACTACGTTTCTTGAATGTTGGTGTGACCTGTGCAACTTTCCAGTCTTTGGGTACGGATCTTTCGTCTAGCTAGCGGTTGTGTGTGATTGTTAAATATGGAGCTATTGTATCAGCATACTCTGAAAGGAAACTAACTGGTATACAGTCTCGACCGGAAGACTTACTTTTATTAAATGATTTAAGTTGCTCCACTACTCAGAAGAGTAACTTTGTTTTAGCAGCACTGTCGTCGATAGTATTTCTTCGCTATCGCTTTGAGAAGGCATCGATTGTGTGCTGACGCTAGCATACTTTACATGCGACCAGAATATCCCTGGATTTTCTGCCAGGTTTCGAGACAAAGTTTCGTTGTGGAAACTACTTTAAACACATCGCATTGAAATCCGCGCTAAATTTCGAGCTTCTGTAAAAAATCGCCAATCTAAGAGATTTTGCGTTCGTTAAAATTTGGCATGTTTTTTCCGTTGTTTCTGTAATAGTGTTTTGCAATAATGGTCTGCCAAACGAAACTGCCAATACGAATCCTAAGAGACTCCTCATTAGCAAGTCGTAGTATGGACGACGCAGGTGCATCCTTGTTTTCGCTGGGAGAACATGGCTACGGTCGGGAAAACGGTGGTCAGAGAACCAACGTACCAACGCCACATGATCCATTAAAGGGGGACTGGTGAGAAAGGTACCCACCCGCAAAAATGGCAACAAGTGGAATCAAAATCATCAATGCAGTTCGTGGGCACAGCAATGCCGAACAACGATAAAGGAGATCACAAAGTATGTGATGCTCAACAGCGAGAGTGTGTAGAAGTTGGTGTTCTGAACGATCCAGACCCGCGAAAGAATCTGCAAAAGATGAGAATAGTCATTAAATATCGGATGCACATTACGTTATTTTAGGTTAAGAGTAGTTAAGTAAGTAGGTTGAAGGCAGTTTATGCACTGATTGTGCGGTATGAGAAAATAGAAAGTATTTGGAGAGAGGATGAGCTGTAATAGAAGTCGTGAGCACTGAAACATTATTTTGTGAACAAGTGTATGATTGCAAAAAATAAAGATTTGTTTGGTATGACGAGACCCCATAAATCTGAAGATATTTAGTGGGCTGGCAGAGCTGTACCAGAGATCACGAGATGTGAATCATTAGTAGGTGAACGTGTAGGTAGATGCATGCGGGGAAGGTCACAAACCGCCATGAGATGACTGCAGAGAGCGATGTGATGGAGATCGTTTTTGAATGATGAAGTTTTCCTGAAAACATGGAGGAACCCACGAAAGAGCAGATTTATCAGTTATAACTTTTTCTATGTATAGTGTGGGCTATACCGAGTCAGGAAAATTATCCGCGATAACGTGATGGAAACTGGGAGGTTTAAAGCTTCTTGTGTTACTACTGGCGTTCAGTGCTAGTAGCGGGGTGCACAGAGTAACTGTCAGACGCGGAAAAGCGCCGAGCTCTTGTCCATCAGGAGCGAAACACAGTGTGCGACTGTTTAGGGCAGAGTAGTTTTGCAGCGTGCCACGTCACACAAAGAGACGTCTGTTTGAATATACTGTTCGCAGGGTTTGCGAAGATCGTCCGAGGAAAGTTCACGGCTTAATGGTTAAAAGGTTTTTGCAGCAATAATACCGCCCATGTGCAAAAAGTATTAACATCGGTCTCAAAGGGATAAAATGGAAGCCGGCCGGAGTGGCCGACCGGTTCTAGGCGCCACAGTCTGGAACCACGAGACCGCTGCGGTGGCAGGTTCGAATCCTGCCTCGGGCATGGATGTGTGTGATGTCCCTAGGTTAGTTAGGTTTAAGTAGTTCTAAGTTATATGACCATAGAAGTTGAGTCCCATAGTGCTCAGAGCCATTTGAACCATTTTTGATAAAATAGAGTCCAATGCAGGTACGGAAAGGAATTATTTATTTCCCTTTTAATTTCAAGAAGTGCAGTTAGATAAACTTTAGCTTTGCGGAGTAATTTATTATGCTCGCGATCGTTGTATATTTCAGGACTGTCCTATGAAAACATTTTAAATTAAAAGTGAGTATTTTAAACTGGAAAGAAAGGGAACAGATTGAAGAACTGCGCCATGAACAACCAACACATAAATCAGGGAGTACAATCGTTCACTTTAGTATCACACTAGTTGATCGTAGGTCGCCTCGGTATCCGTAGAATGACAGTGCAAACTGCTCACCACTATTTGCATCTCTGCCAACTGTGTGTTTCCCTACTAATGAGCTCCTCCCTCAGTGAACATCAGTGAAATATTAATGGATTTGAGCGTCAGGATTTATTTGTCTTCTTCATCAGGTATAGGAACCTGAACTTACGAGGGGCGTTTGATAAGTAATGCAACATATTTTATTCTGAAAGCAGTTTGGTTTTGTTCCGAATACCAATACACCACATTATTACCCACTCATCTGGCTACAGAACTACATTCAGTGCGACGGCCTTACGCTCCCTTGCTCGTCGGGCCCGTATGCTCGTTTAGTACCACTGTACTCGTCGATGTCATTCAATAACCCAATCATCCGTTTACTGCTTCCCGCGGAATGCATCCCTTATTGGGCCAAACAGACCTGGGCTGTAGGATGAATCAGGAAGAACACTCCATTGAAGTTTTGTGAGCTTTCATTATCTACGCACTGATCACCATAATGTTTAGGTAACAGTTGGTTTAAGTCGTGTAACTTTCCTGGCTTGATAGGTACTCCACATACCAATTTTTCTGTGATCAACCAAAGAATGATTTCCTTTTCGAGGATGTGATCGATACACTCCAATGTCTTACTACAACAGATGTAGATGTAGATACGTTTGCGCTAAGAGAGTTTGAAATCCCAAGGTGATAGGGTTTCAGTGTGATGTAAGTAGTTCTTTCCAGTGTCTTAACTTACATGCATCACCTCCTAACTTGATGACACTCTCTTCATTCGAAAAAAATTGGAAGTATTCTGGGTGAACAATGACTTCCTTCCTGCGCACAGGTTTTGCAGTACATCCCAGCACATGAGTCGGTGGTAGAAAGGAGTGTCTGACAACCGGATAGACTGTTTACACATCTTTGACATTCGCTGGTGCTTCATTGAACAGCCAAAAGCGAATCATTCCACTTAGTGCAGATTTTTTTTTTCCTGGATAACCACTGCAGAACAGTTTAATGTAACTGATGATATCTTCTCACTGGAAAGTTGTATCTAGCATTTGAGATGAAAAGTCAGTGTGTTCCTCCTGAAATGGTGTATTGCCTATGACAGAAAGTAACCGAAGTTACACAAGACAGACCAGAACAGATGTAGTATATACGAACAATGGTTTCATGGTTGTCAATAATTAGCTCAAGATGTCTGATAACAGTTTGTGTTATCTCCTATGAAATATCGGACTTTGAAAGTGAACGTAAATGTTGAAGGGTTGTGAGTATCACTTTATAATAATAATAATTTTTTTCAACAGTGAATAATTAAACACATATGTACAAAAACAGCAAAGGTTAAAATTCTTGATACACAACTCACTGAAAAAGTCTTCTGAATATGCTATTGAGTAACACTGGGTGAGATAACACATCAGTGGTTTGCTACTATTTACATAAACTTTCAAAACATTTCTTATTCTGCATGTAGGTATGATACTTCTCTAGTGTGCAGAAAGGGTTTTATATCTGCCTCTATAACTGTGTTGTTAGCGTTGCTAACTTACGTTTGGAAGAACAGAGATCGATTCCTGCAATTGCCAGGAATTTTTCCTTGGTGGGACAACTGAAATGGGATGCACTCGGCCTCATGAGGCCAACTGAAGATCTACTAGATTGAGAAGTAGCGACGGCAGGTCACAAAAAATTACAGCAGACGGGAGAGTTGTGTACTGACGCCATGTCCATCCAGAGTGCACCTCATGACGCAATTCGCAGAGCAAGACATGGCCTGTGGGCGGAGAAAGGGCTGACAGAATGTGTTACTCAAGCAGAAACTTATCTTTATGTGGAAAGAGCCATATATATAATTGGCAGTGCATTGGCTGATTTTAATCCAGCAGATTGTGGATCCTCTTCACAGAGTGCTGTTCTCTGGCTACTGTTGTAAAATTGTTCTGTATTTCTAGAATTGTATTAAATGCTAATCACCATATTTGTTGGGGTGCCGTATTTTTAGCAAGCAACATAGCTTTCAGAATATAAATGATAATTACGGTAGTACATCAGTTTTGGAAACGAGCCATGGCATAATTCTTTGTATTTCCTGGCAGATTAAAACCGTGTATTAGACCGAGAATCAGACTCGGGACCTTTGCCAGTCTTGCAAATTACGTAGGAGATCTTCTGTGAAAGTTTGGAAGGTAGCAGATGAGGTACTGGTGGAAGTAAACCTGTGACGACGACTCGTGTGTCCCGTTTGGCTAGATCAATTGTTAGAACACATGTCCATGACAGCTAAAGTTCTTGAGTCCGAGTCTCGATCCGTGACACAGTTTTAATGTGCCAGGAAGTTTCTTACAGAGTTTTTTTGAAGATTCAGTAGCTTATTAAGATGTGCTTTGCTTGCTACTTGACGAAATTCGATTCCAGACTTCAGATACATGGAAAATAAGGCACGGTATGCAGAGAAACACTCTCTCTGAAAAAATTTCTAATCATATTGACTGCAAATATATTCTTAGATTTCTTACGTGCTGAAGAGCGAACTTGCATGTACCATTTCAGATTTGTTTGAACAGGCAAATGACTGTTCATTTTGTGTCGCAGATCCTTTAAAACTTCGTTCTTCAGAGAAGTCTCCTTAGACTACCGTGACATGCAGTAATCCACGTTAGTAATGCGTTGTGGAGTCGAGACTGCATATACACCGAACAACCAAAGAAACTGGTGCACCTGCCTAATATCGTGTAAGGACACAATGAGCGCGCGGAACTGCCGCAAGACGGTGTGGCATAGACTTGACTAATGACTGAAGTAATCAATTATTCAAAATGGCAGTACAATCGCATTATTTATTTTGCCGCCAACCGGTTTCAACCCGCGATAGGGTCATCTTCAGGCCAATTTACACTATTTGGCCGCTCGCTGTAGTCGTCACCCTGCCTGTGCACGGTTGGTAACTATCAAGTTGGTAACTATTGGTTGGTTGGTTGGTTTAAAGATTAAAGGGACCAAACTGCAAAGGTCATCGGTCCCTTGTTTCAGAAACACACAGAGCACAGTGAAACCACCCATTAGTCATTCGAAGCACTAAAAGAAAAATTCCAGGGGCAGAAAAGCCCCAAGGTCAATAATAAAGCAACATGGAAAACGGAGCACAGCAACAAAAACAACATAGAGAAGAAAGGCAGAAGGAATTAAAACTGCACAGCAGAGGAACGTGGCTGGCTGATCACGAAAATAAAAGGATGAGCCAGCCACTCTGCAACATGTTAAAACCTCCAGCCTAAAATATTAGGGTGGAGTCGAATTAAAACACAAAATTAATTAAAAGTTACAGCTCAAAAGAGGGTGATGTAATAAAATTAAATGGACCTATAAAAGCCGCTTGCGCGAATAAAACTTAAAACCCGATCTGCCATAGAGACATTGTCGCCTAAAAGAGATGATAAATCACCCTGGAGATTAAAAGCACGCCTGAGAGCGGTTAAAAGAGGACATGCCAACAACAGATGGGCCACCGTCATGTTCGCACCACAGCGACAATGAGGGGGGTCCTCTCGACGCAGCAGATGACCATGCGTCAGCCAAGAGTGACCAATGCGGAGCCTACACAGAACAACAGAATCCCTGCGAGAGGCCCGCATGGAGGAACCTCACACAGTCGTGGTCTCCTTTACTCGCCGCAGCTTGTTGGGTACAGACAGAGTGAGCCATTCGTCTGCCCACACCCCAAAGACCCGACGGCGCAACACCGATCGGAGATCAGTTTCCGGGAGGCCGATCTCCAACGGCAGTTTGCGGGCAGCTTCTTTAGCTAACTTGTCGGCGAGTTCGTTTCCCGCTATCCCAACGTGTCCCGGGGTCCATATGAACACCACCGAACGACCACGCTGTTCAAGAGCATGAACGGACTCCTGGATAGCAACAACAATGGGATGGCGTGGTTAGCACTGGTCAAGAGCCTGCAGACTTCTGAGCGACTCACTGCAAATGACGAAGGACTCTACAGTGCTGGTACGAATATGCTCAAGGGCACGAAAAATGGCTGTTAGCTCTGCGATGTAAACACTGCAGCCTTCCAGCAAAGAGCACTGGTCTACATAGTCCACATGAGCATAAGCGTACCCCACACGGCCATCAACCATCGAGCCATCTGTATAGATAGCCTCCGAGTCGCGGGATGCGTCGAGAAGAGCAAGAAATTGGCGGCGCAAGACTGCAGGAGGAACTGAATCTTTTTGCCATCGTGAGAGGTCCAGCCGAAGCCGCGACCGGCGAATACACCAAGGTGGTGTATGTGCGTGGACCTGAAAAGCAGATGGAAGAGGCAAAGACTCGAGTTCACTAAAGAGTGACCAAACACGGATCCCAATTGTATGGCCTGATCGCGGCCGCCGGTGTGGGATATGGACTGCCGCATCGGCGAAAAGGAGACGGTAGTTAGGGTGACGGGGCGAAGAACGGACGTGGGCAGCATAGTTCGCTAAGAGCTGTTGACGCCGAACGCGAAGTGGAGGAACCCCAGCCTCAGCAAGTAGGCTATTAACAGGGCTGGTGCAGAATGCTCCTGTCGCCTGTCGAACCCCACAGTGGTGAACGGGATCCAGCAGTTGCAACGCTGAGGGCGACGCTGAGCCAAACGCCACACTCCCATAATCCAGTCGGGACAGCACGAGGGCTTTGTAGAGCTGCAGCAGCGTATTACGATCTGCACCCCAAGTTGTGTTGCTCAGGCAGCGGAGTGCATTCAGATGCTGCCAGCACTGACGCTTGAGCTGACGAATATGTGGAAGCCAAGTAAGCCGGGCATCGAACAGCAGTCCCAGAAAACGGTAAGTGTCAACAACCCTGAGCATCGCATCCTGAAGATAGAGAGATAGATCTCAGGGTGGGGATGGAGAGTTCGACGCCGACAAAAGTGCATAACACAAGTCTTCGCAGGAGAAAAGTGAAACCCATGGGCAAGGGCCCACGCCTGCGCCTTGCGTACGGCTCCCTGCAACCTACGTTCTGCAACACTAATGGTGCAGGAGCTGAAAAAGATGCAGAAATTGTCAGCATATAACGTGAGTGAGACAGACGACCCTACTGCTGCTGCAAGGCCATTAATGGCCACAAGGAAAAGTGGCACGCTCAATACAGAGCCCTGTGGAACGCCGTTCTCCTGGACATGAAGTGAACTATGGGATGTGCCAAGTAAAACGTGGAATGTCCTAACAGATAAAAAATTCTTAATAAAAAGGGGTAGAGAGCCCCGAAGACCCCACCCGTGCAATGTGGCGAGAATATGGTGCCGCCACGTCGTGCCATATGCTCTGGAGAGGTCGAAAAAGACGGAGACCAGGTGTTGGGCGCCTGGAAAAAGCAGTGCGGATTGCAGACTCAAGGAAGACCAAAGTATCGGCGGTGGAACGGCCCTGAAGGAAGCCGCTCTGGCACGGAGCCAGAAGACCCCGAGACTCGAGCAGCCAACACAGCCGTCGACTCATCATACGTTCCAGTAGCTTGCACAGAGCGTTTGTCAAGCTGATGGGCCGATAGCTATCCACATTAAGCGGGTCCTTACCAGGCTTCAGCACCGGAATGATGGTACTTTCTCGCCACTGCGACGGAAAGACACCATCGCCCCATATGCGGTTGAAGATGGCAAGAACACATCGCTGACAGTCCGGGGACAGGTGTTTGAGCATCTGATTGTGGATGCCATCTGGCCCAGAGGTTGTACGGGGCACTGTGCCAGAGCGCTTTGGAGTTCCCACGAACTAAATGGGGCGTTATACGCCTCAGGGTGTCGAGAAGCAAAAGAATGTTGTTTGCCTTCCTCCCGGCGTTTTAGCGTGCTAAACGCAGGCGGGTAATTCCCCGACGCAGAGGCCCGAACATAGTGCTGAGCGAAATGCTCGTTGATTGCATCGCCATCGGCGGATAGCGCCCCGTTGATGGTAAGCCCTGGGACACCTGTAGAGTGCTGCAATCCAAAGATGCGCCGAATCTTCATCCACACCTGGGAGGGTGAAGTACGGGAACCAATGGTGGAAACATACCTCTCCCAGCACTCCTGTTTCCGCCTTTTGATGAGCCACGGGACCTGAGCACGGAGACGTTTGAATAAAATGAGGTTCTCCAAAGACGGGTGCCGCTTATGTCGCTGAAGAGCCCGCCGATGCTCTTTAATGGCTTTGGCGACCTCCGGAGACCACCAAGGCACTGACTTTCGCCGGGGGCACCCTAACGAACGAGGAATGGTACGTTCTGCAGCGGAAACAATCGCTGCAGTCAGTGTCTCAACCGCCACATCGATGGTACCATGGGGGAGAGATTCAACAGTGTCAGCAGAGGAGAACACATCCCAGTTTGCCTTGCTAAATGCCCATCTGGGCAAGCGTTCATGGGAGCGACGCTAGGGTAGTGAAAGGAAGATGGGAAAATGGTCACTACCACACAAGTCGTCATGGACTCTCCAGTGGACCGATGGTACAAGCCCTGGGCTGCACAACGACAGATCTATGGCCGAGAACGTGCCATGCACCACACTGAAATATGTGGCGGCGCCAGTGTTTAAGAGGCAGAGGTCGAGTTGGGAGATGAGACTCTCGACATCTCTGTCTCGGCCACTGATCTTCGTTCCACCCCACAGGGGATTGTGGGAGTTAAAATCCTCCAGGAGAAGAAAAGGCGTGGGAAGTTGGGTGATAAGTGCAGCCAGTTCAGTCAGGGGGACTGTATCACCTGGAGGGAGATAGACACTGCAGATGGTTATGTCCTGGGTAGTCCTTACGCGGACAGCCACAGCTTCCAATGATGTTTGAAGGGGCACAGGGGCACTATATACAGAGGTAAGGACATACACGCGGGCTCCACCCGACACACTATTGTGCTACGGTTGCAGTAATAACCCCTGTATCCGCAAAGGACAGGGGTCTGCATTGCTGGGAACCAGGTTTCCTGGAGAGCAATGCATAAAGCAGGTGTCATGCTTAGAAGCTGACGTAGCTCAGGTAGATGGCTAAAATAACCACCACAATTCCACTGGATGATTGTACAAAGCGTGTCCTGGAGGGGCATGAAGGCACTGAAAAGGCAAATTAGTTCACAGGGTCACATGCTGCCACTGGCTGAGTGACGGACGTCGCGATGTCCATCGTTTCTGAGGAGACGGCGTGATCCAGGTCATCAGGGGACGCAAAGAGCTCGACCTCATCCTCAGAGGCTGAGCTGACAGGAAGCGGTGGTACGGGAACCACTGGGTCAGTATTCTTCTTGAAGAGCTTCCTCTTCTCTCTCTTGTCGTTGGGAGGAGGGTTTGCATGCTGGGAGGGCTTTCCTGACGCATTATCAGGAAGAGCGTGAAGCTTCTTCAGCCACTGGCTAGTGTCTTGTGAGACACTGGGGAAGTCCTTGGAAGGGACTCCCCCAAGGGACCTTTTCCGAACAAGTGAGGCCGGAGGAGGCTGTTGCATCTCCGGCTGAGTAGCCGGAGAGGGCTGTCGCTTCTCCGGCTGGGTAGCCAGAGAGGGCTGTCGCTTCTCCGGCTGAGAGGTGGGGACTGACGTCCCCAGTTGTTTGGGGCGTACTGCTCCCAAACTGGGTGTTTTGGGAGTAGTGGAAGATAGAGTGGCTCCCACCAGTGGTGGGGCAGACGTATCTTGACTGTTCTGTGGGCCAACTGAGAAAGGAGTCTTTGCAGAAACTGGTGGCAGCAGTGTTACTGCAGCATAACTCCCCAACATAGGTGTGGGGTTGAGCCATTCTAGTTTCTTCCTTGCCTCTTGGTAAGTTAAACGGTCCAGGGTCTTAATTTCTTGTATCTTCCGCTCCCGTTGGTAGACTGCACAGTCTGATGAGCAGGGAGAATGATGTTCCCCACAGTTAACGCAGGTGGGAGGCGGAGCATTGGGATGCAAAGGCCGTCCACAATCACGACACGTGGGGCTGGCAGTGCAACTGGAGGACATGTGTCCGAATTTCCAGCACTGGAAGCATAGCATAGGGGGTGGGACATAGGGCTTGACATCGCACCGGTAGATCATGACCTTGACCTTTTCAGGCAAGCAGTCACCCTCAAAGGCCAGGATGAAAGCACTGGTAGCGATCCTATTATCCTTGGGTCCCCTAAAGACACGACGAACAAAGTGTACACCTCGTCGTGCCAGGTTCTCCCGTAGCTCGTCATCAGACTGTAGCAGAAGATCTTTATGAATGATAATTCCCTGGACCACATTTAGGGACTTATGGGGAGTGATGTTAACGGGTATGTCATCGAGCTTCTCACAGGCGAGTAATGCCTGTGACTGTGCAGATGAAGCTGCTTGTATCAGAATGGCCTCGCTCCTCATTTTGGAAAGAGACGCCACTTCCCCAAACTTATCTTCAAGATGGGTCACAAAGAAGAGAGGCTTAGTACCCAAAAATGAATCCCCATCAGTTCTGCTGCACACAAGGTATCACGGTGAATACGGCTCCTGTCTGTCTGCAGCCCTACGTTCCTCCCGTTCCTCCCATGGTGTGGCTAGGGAAGGGGACGATTTGGGGTTATATGTCACAGCGCTAACGTCTACTTTACCGCGCTTAGAGACGTTGGTGGTCGTTCGACCACCGGATTGAGACTTCATCCGCTTCAGTGCGGATCATCCGCCCCGATGCCACCCACTCCGACCAGGGGCTCTCCCCACGGGCGCCACACAGCCGCAGCAAAGGCCACATGGCAGGATGGCCGTTGCCGGGAGTCCCGATGCCCCAGAGAGACAGGCAGCTGCTCCTTGGCTTACGTGGGGAGGTGGCAGCTCAGGCACCGGCAGTACGATCCCTGTGTTGTCAGGGGGCTACAACCTAGAGGGTACATGACGACCCCACCACAACGGGCTGGCTACTGTGCTGGATGTTGGGTGCCATGGGAAGTCCATAATTATCGTGGGTGCAGATGGTGACGCACTAAGGGTGTAACTTACGCAACCTACCAGGTGTGTATGCCCAAAATGATAGATGGTAGGAGCGGCTACGACACCAAAACGATGAAGAGCGCCAAGGTCTTAGGGCACAGAGGACTTATGGTATACCACATATGGTGTCCTTCCCCAAAAGGCTCGTACTTCTGTTGAATTTGGAAGAATGGAGGTCAAACCCTAATGGGGACCATCACGTTAAAGGCCGAAACAGTTGAGACTCCTTTTAGTCGCCTCTTACGACAGGCAGGAATACCGCGGGCCTATTCTAACCCCCGGACCCGCAGGGGGGTTGGTAACTATTGATAGTTACCAACAGTGTGCAGGCAGGGTGACCACTCCAGCAAGCGACCAAATGGTGTCAGTTGCCCTGAAGATGACCCCATCGCCGATTGAAACCGGTTGACTGCAAAATAAATAATGCGATTGTGACTGTCATTTTGAATAATTGATTATAAGTAAATTAATCGCTGTTAACTCCACACAACTATGTTGTCTAAAAATTAATGACTAAATAGTGCTGGAGGCAACTGACGTCATGAATCCTGCAGGTCTGTCCATGAATCCGCAACAGTACGAGGGGGTGGAGACCTCTTCGGAACAGCACGTGAAAGGCATCCCAGATATGCTCAATATTGTCCATGTCTGGGGAGTTTGGTGGCCAGCAGAAGTGTTTAAACTCAGAAGCGTGTTCCTGGAGCCACTCTGTAGCAATTCTGGACCTGTGGAGTGTCGAATTGTCCTGCTGAAATTGTCCAAGTCCGTTGGAATGAACAAGGGACAGAATGGATAGAGGTGATCAGACAGGATGCTTACGTACGTGTTGTTTGTTCCATGTTCTACCACTGTGTCAGTATCCTGGTTTTCGTTGGCTTTTATCGAACTGTGCTGTTGTTTCTTCATGTTTTGTGAGGAAAGAATGGTGAGCGCCAGGTCAGGGAAGAGCTAGTCTACTGTTCGCGTTCGTGTACGTAAATTAAGGTTTTCTTGTTTTGGTTATTTTTGTTATTAGCATGTGTTTTGAAGGATTCATTTTACATATAAGATTGGCTAAGCGCATTTGCTGCGGGGTTATTCCATCTCTTGCGTACACTTCGTTGCTTGGTGTTGTACTGTGAATTCTTAGGAAACTGCTTAGTAATCTTCTTTCAGTTGCGTAATGTTCTTGGTCACCGTTGCAGACATTCCCCCTAGGTCGGGGCACCATATTCAAAGAGCGGTCTTATAAAGGTTTTACACGAGTGCACTGATGTTTGAGTGCTGTAACCTTCGAATCTTCCTTTGACTGCCCTAATTAGGTCTTGTCTTTTTCTTATTTTGTTCAGGATTTCTTGTTGGCGGGTGCGCCAGGTTAGGAATCTGTCGAAGTTTAAGCCGAGATACCTAGCCGTATTGATTAATGTAAGTGGTGTGTCCCTGACCGGTAGGCGGATGTCTCTCTCGCCTTGGTTCTTCTTCGTGTATGGTTGCTCTGACGAAGCAAAATCAGTCGAATTTTGTTGGGGTTGGTTTTAATTCGGTTGTCGGTCATACATATTTCCAGCTGAATCAGTTATGTGCGTGCTTTCCGTGGTTTTGCTTGTTTTTGCCTGACAGAGATCGAATACGCTGTATCATCCGTATACAACGTCACTAGTTCTTTGTTGTCATCAGTGGTTAGTATGTCTGTCGTTGTACAAGATATACAACAGCAGCGATACGATGGCTCCCCCTGTGGTAGGACGGCATGTGGTGAGCAGCAGTCTGACGTTCCTTTTCCTGCATGCACTCTACACTGACGTTGGCTGATCCGTCTTTTTTTACCGTCTTGGTGGAGAGTCCCATGTTGATTAATTTCATTAGCAGCTCGTTGTGCCATATCTTATCGAACGCTCGTTCGATTTAAAGAAATATTGCAAGTGTGCAGTGGTTGTTGTAGAAGGCTCTCTTAATGGCGTTGGACAGTCTTAAGAGCGGCTCACTGACAAAATGGTTCTTCCTAAATCCTGATTGTATGTTGGCGATTAGGTGTCTCTGTTCTATGTATTTTCGTAGCCGATCTGTTAGTATGCGCTCGTATGTTTTTCGAATAAAGTTTAGTCGTTTTATTGGCCTGTAGCACCCTGGGTTTGCTTGGGGGTGTTCGGGCTTTGCTGGCATTATAATTTTTCCGTTTCTCCAGGATTTGGGTGTTGTTTCATTTTCCATGAAAATGGTAAAATATTGGTTTTATTACTTCTTGTGGAGTCTTTCTGAGATGGAGTCTTCGCAGTCCAACTTCTCCACGAGCGGATTGCTACCCGTCATTATCGCATGAGTTACCTCGTCCTCTGTAACTGGTGTTGTTAAGTGTTTCTTCTGCTTCATTGTTTACAATTGGAGTGTTGAATTTTTCGGTTATGTCTCTGTTTGTTGTCTATGTATTTCATCGAATCTCTGGTCACGGGGGCAGTGAATGCACTCTTTTTAGTGCATTTCTGAGTTCTTGCACTTTTTTTTCTTCGGTCGTAGGTTCGTCAATTGATAAGCACAAGCCGGCCGGGGTGTCCGAGCGGTTCTAGGCGCTACAGTCTGGAACCGCGCGACCGCTACGGTCGCAGGTTCCAATCCTGCCTCGGGCATGAATGTGTGTGATGTCCTTAGGTTAGTTAGGTTAATTAGATCTAAGTTCTAGGGGACTGATGACCTCAGAAGTTAAGTCCCATAGTGCTCAGAGCCACTTGGTATGCAATGCTCTGCTATTCTCTTCTGTTCCGAGACTGTTTTCAATTTGTGGCAGATTTTTCCCAGTCTTTGTAGTCTAATTCTTTGGAAGCTGCTATCGAATTATTTTGCCTGTAAACTGAGATTATTCCTTTTATTAGTGCATTGTCTCTGTTCCAGAAAGGTTGTAGTGCGGGGTCATTTGTCCTAGTTGTTCTCTATATCCTTTTTTTTCTCTCTCAAAAGCGTTAAGTGCTGCCTCTGGTGTCGTTGGTTGCCAATTTTGAATTTATTTTTTGGAATACTCTCTTCTGTGGCGTTCTAGAGTACTGTTTTGAGTTTGGTGTTGACTGTTTCTAGGTCGTCGTCGTCTGTGATAGTTAATGGGGTCATTAGTTCTTCAAGTACCAGTTGCTAATGTCTTTTCCAGTCTGCTGTCCTATAGTTGCTGATCTTTCTTTCTTCTGGCCAAGGTGGTAACGCCGATTACGGGGGAGGAGAGGGGGGGGGGCGGGTCGGCGCAGTGGTTGAATATTATTGGTAGCTGGCCATTTGCTATCGACGATCCAACTTCATGCTGTACAATGGATTCTTGCAGATTTATGTTATATACGACATGGTCCGGAGTTGAATGGGCGTTGTTCTCTATTAATGTTGGCTGGTCGATGGGTACTCTTTCTACTGGCTCATTTGTCAGTGGATCGAATAAGAGCTGCCGCTGTTATCGGTTGCGTGGTCTAAGTGTCTGCGTTTGCCGTACCCGTCCACAATCGGTATTAATTTCCGAAATGTGAATGGGTAGCGGAGGAAGCCTGTTGGTAGGGGTTGCCCCCGCTTCGTGTAGAGACAGGCCACTATTTTTTCTCCCTTCCTCTAATCGGGAGTCATTGTCCAACTAGGCATGTCAAATTATATGAGTGTGTGGTGTCTGTTCTTTCAAACACGTCCGCGTAATCTACATCTACATCTATGCGATTGCTCTGCGATTCACAATAAAGTGCCTGCAGAGAGTTCAATGAACCACCTTCAAGCTGTCTCTCTACCGTTCCATTCACGAACAGCGCGCGGGTAAAACGATGTGCGAGCCCTGATTTCTCTTATTTTATCGTGATGATCATTTCTCCCTATGTAGGTGGGTCCCAACAGAATGCTTTCGCAATCGGACGAGGAAACTAATGATTGAAATTTCATAAGAAGTTCCCGTCATAATGAAAAACTCCTTTGATTTGATGACTGCCACTCCACGTATCATGTCTGTTGCACTATCTCCCCTATTTTGCGATAATAAAAAACGAGCCGCCCTTCTTTGTACTTTTTCGATGTCTTCCGTCACTCCCATCTGATGCGGATCTCACACCGCACAGCAATACTCCAGAATAGAGCGGACAAGCGTGGTGTAGGCAGTCTCTTTATTAGTAGACCTGTTGCACCTTCTAAGTGTTTAGTACTCATGTGATTAACTTCACACTTTTCTTTATTCAGGGTCAGTTGCCACTTTTCGCACCATATAGATATCTTATCTAAACCATTGTGCAATTCGTTTTGGTGATCTGATGACTTTACAGACAGGAAATCATCTGCAAACAATCTAAGACAGCTACTAAGATTGTCTTCTACATAGTTAATGCAGATCAGAAACAATGTCCCACTGCAGCTGACAGCAGTGATCCCTCCGCTTTCCTTGTCTTTCTTCCTCAAATGGTTCAAATGGCTCTGAGCACTATGGGACTTAACATCTGAGGCCATCAGTACCCTAGCACTTAGAACCACTTAAACCTAACTAACCTAAGGACGACACACTCATCCATGCCCGAGGCAGGATTCGAACCTGCGACCGTAGCGGTCGCGCGGTTCCAGACTGAAGCGGCTAGAACCGCTCGACCATTCCGGCCGGCCTTTCTTCCTCTCTCCAATTTACATGTAATGAGTAGCAGCTGCGGATTCTGCGTGGTGTCTGTTCTTTCACCAATTTCTAGCACATTTGTAAAATTTTGCATGAGCCACCGCTGAGCTATAATAGCGGTGCATAAAGTTGGCTGCCGGCCGCAAACACTGACTATTAAAAATCGGCACCATTCGGAACACCTCCTGTCAATTGTTCTCTGATTGAAACAGCTGTAGCCCTTAGTGAACCAAAAGTTGTGACTCTGTGATTAACTGACGAAGTACTGTTATGTTCTCCGTGTGAGCAGATGATTAATTGATTATGAGCAGTAACTGTAGGTACAATTACATGTATTATGCAGTACGATACTCAATCACAAATGTTTATTGAATGTTCTGAATATCATTTTTCTTCTCTTACTGTTTTGTCTTGCAACAGCCTTAATTAATTTAATGCTCGTTGCTACAAATAAGTACCGCATTTTAAAATGTCTCTGTAATAGGCATTCTCGATTCCGTGTTATTTTCGTGTCAAAATTCATACCATACCAGCTGATCAGTAAGAGTCGAGGATGACCTTGAGTTGTCGGTAGTAGAAGACATTTCCCCTCTCACATCCTCTGACCTCGCAGTGGCTGCACTACTTCCACCCTGCCCATGAGGTAAGCCGCCAAATTGCATTTCAGCTCAAAGCTGAATTCGTCAGCGTCAATTAAAACTAAGAACATCTTGAAATATTGCTATCTCTGTAAGTATGTTTGTCTGTTACTGAGCTGGGAAATTTGTCCTTTAAAAATCTCTATTTAGTTGTTATAAGCATGTTGTAGCTCCAGTCACGTTAATGTGACAACGTGTAGAAAGAATAACCATCTTTTGCAGTGAGGACCACTGCGAGACATACAAGAATAGAGTCAACGAGGTTCTGGAAAGGATGTGGAGCCAAGCTGAGTCCAGTGGCGTGGCCAACTGCCCAATGTTTCTCGGATGAGGATACATAGCGAGAACAATCCGACCGAGGTGGTCCGACCCAATCTTGATTGGGTTTCAATTCATGATGTTTGGTGGCCAAGGGAGTACAGTAAAATAATAGTGGTGCTCTTCGGTCCATGTACGTACACTGTGAGCTGTGTGACACGTTGCATTGTCCTGCTGGTAGATGCCACCGCGCAGAAGAGACATGATGCCAAAGGATAGGTGCAGGCTTGTATTGATCCATTATGGCTTTGACGAGGTCACATACGGAACGCCACGAAAACATTTTCTTTGCCATAAGGCTCCTTCCTCCGGCCTGGAACCTTCAAATGAATGTTGCAGATGTTTGCGTCAAAACCTTTTACACTGTACACGCCAACAGAAATCTTCACTGAGGGAGCACAAAACGTGGTTCTTGAGAACAGGCCACCTGCCACCACTCGGCGGACGTCCAGTTGAAGTACTGGCGAGCAGGTTCCAGCCTTCATCGCCCATGAATGGCAGTCAGTATAGGTGCATGGACCAGACATCTGCTGCAGAGGCCCATACGCAGCAGTGTTCGCTGAATGGTTCCTCTGGGCCGTCACTTGCTCAGCAGTTGCACGTGTGTTCGCCAGTACACATCTCTGCAGCCGTCATTCACATCTGTCATACGTGGCCCATGGCGCACCACAGTCGCCTCGGAGATGGTCTTGGGTAGCACCATTTTACCGTGCACGGTATACCTGAACCACATTTTACAGACTTAACCGTTTCGGAAATGTTTCTACCAATGCCCCAAAAGCCAGGGATCATGCCCTTTTGGACGTCAAATGAATCGCTCCATTTCCGCATTACAACAACGATTGCAGTGTTCCCCGTATCCCCAGGCACAACTTTTATACCCTCCACTGCAAGTGTTGCCATGTGGCGTCTGTGAGCGGCTATTTCACGTTGACATCGAAGACAGGTGGTGGTCACATTAATGTGATTGGACAGTGTATTATAAAATACAGCCTTGAACCGCGGGCTGCACTTGATTCTGGTCGAGTCTTGCCTGAGGCCCACAATCTGATGACAACTGCTCTGGATCTACGTTTATGTCGAACGGAGAGTACAACATTGCCCGCTGTGACATTCGCATACAGCACAGTAAAGCAAGATGCTACGGACTTCAGACTGTTCTTTCTGCTCCACAGTCTCGAGGCTGAAACGACTTTGGGTACAGTGTTCCTGTTTGCACTGGAAGGTAATTACGATGAATACGTGAAACAGCGCCTCACCAGGACCGGACAAAGAAGGCGTCTGGCTTGTGAACGCACGCTAGACGCTCAATAGAAAGGTCGAGAGCGCTATAGCGCCTAGAATAAGCCAGTAACAAACGAAGTACGGGAGACTTGGTACGAATTTTTATGCCTGTGCGAGGAAGTAGCACTACCGCAAAAGTTACTAAAACTCTGCTTTTGACCGTATCGTATCGTTTGTTGCTTTTCGGAAGTCATATACAATGTCGAGGAAAATTTGGAAATTTCTGGTAAGGTCTTATGGGACCAAACTGCTGAGGTCATCGGTCCCTCAGTTTACACATTACTTATTCTAACTTAAACTAACTTACACTATGGACAACACAAACATCCATGCCCGAGCGAGGACTCGAACCTCCGATGTGGGGAGCCGCACGAACCGTGACAAGGCGCCCTAGACCGCGTGGCTACCACGCCCGGCAGATGTCGAGGATTATGACCCTCACCAATAAAACGAAAGCGAAGAGACGACGTTCACGTCCTATGCCTGAAGCGCTATTATAGTCTAGAGACGAAGATCGACGACGGGAACTTATTGTACAAGGAAACTGAACCCCCGCTCGATCTTCGCGAAGCTTCGATGCTCATCATACCCAAAAGGACGTGGCAACGCGAACAGAAAGCGAGAAACCTTCCGCACTGCCTTACAGAGGCCACCTATAGATCTGTAGATATCCAAAGTGCGCCAGTCGGCTCCAGTGAGTACTTTTGAAAGAGTGGGTCGCCGTTTCTCTGGTACTCAACTTGTTCAGTAGCAGTTAGCATCGCTATCTGGCATGCCCTGGGTCGTCAGTTCGAATCAGATCACCAGCAATTATTTGTTATTTAGAGTTTATAATCTGTGTGATTCATGTGAAAAGATATCCGACGTGCTTATGGACGCACAACGGCAATCATCAGACTTTCAATACGGAAATCGTTAGGAAATTCAATATTCCGCGATCCACAATGTCAAAATGGTGCCGCGATCCACAATGTCAAAATGGTGCCGGAAATATCAAATTTTAAGCATTACCTCTCACCACGGACGATACAGTGGCCGACAGCCTTCACTTAATGACCGAGAGCAGCGGCGTTCCCGTAGAGTTGTCAATGCTAGCAGACGCACAACAATGCATGAAATAACTGCAATGAAGTGGACCAAGTCAATCGTTCCTCTCCCTAGCAACACCATGGGAAGAATGTAGGGCTACAGAACGACAAGATCGCTATTCGACTCGTTACTTAGCGTGCAGCAGAAATGACGGGAGCTCCTTTCTGGAAAGAAGCCTCTGTTTTTTTCTTTAAAGTCAGTACCGCTATTAGACTGGTTTTTTTTTTTTTTTTTGCAGTGTTACATTTACTCGATCATGATTTCGGCTTTAAGCTGCCATTATCAAGTGTTTTAATGTTATACAGTGCCCGGAGTGGCCGAGCGGTTCTAGGCGCTACAGTCTGGAGCCGCGTGACCACTACGGTCGCAGGTTCGAATCCTGCCTCGGGCATGGATGTGTGTCATGTCCTTAGGTTAGTTAGGTTTCAGTAGATCTAAGTTCTAGGGGACTGATTACCTCAGAAGTTAAGTCCCATAGTGCTCAGAGCCATTTTATACAGTGCCCAAGATGGCATACTGTCGTATTTAAAATATACTATTAGGCACATTGTCTAATAATTTTTTCATAACGTGGGGCCACAGTCATAATATATTTCTTTAAAGCCAGTACCGCCATTAGACTGTTTTTGTATTTGCAAGTGTTTTAATGTTATACAGTGCCTAAGATGGTATACTGCCGTATTTAAAATTTCTTTTGTCGAGCACCTGGAGGATAAGTTTGGGGAAGTGACGGCGCTGTCGAAAATGCGCAATGGATCGGTTTTGATTCAGATGGCATTCTCAAACAAGTCCCGTGAGTTACTCGCCTGTGACAAGCCGGGTGATATGCCTGTTTCGGTGACTCCCCATAAAAGCCTCAACAAGGTCCAGGGTATTATTATTCATCGCGACCTCCTGTATCAGTCCGACGACGAGCTACGCGCCAATTTGGAACGACAGAGCGTTCACTTAGTCCGGCGCGTCTATAAAGAGTCTACCGACAATAGGGTTGCCACCGGTGCATTCATGTTGGCCTTCAAGGGTAACTCGTTACCTGAAAAGTTCAAGGTGATGGTGTGCCAATGTGACATCAAACCTTACGTCCCTCCCCCTATGCGGTGCTTTAGGTGCTTGAAATTCGGGCACATGTCCTCCCAGTGCAATTCCAGCGCCTCATGTAGAGATTGCAGATGTTCGCTGCATCCAAATATTCCATGTGTGCCTCCTCCCACCTGTATTAACTGTGGAGAGCACCACTCCTCCTGCTTGCTGGACTGCCCCTTACTCCAAATGGAGCAGAAAAACATGAAGTGCAAGACCCTGGACACGCTGTCTTACTGCGAGGCTAAACTAAAATTCGAAAGCTTGAACTTTGTTTCTATGCTATCTAACTATGCTGCCACTACAACGGCGACGCCATCAATGATGCCATTACCCCCCACGCCTTAGCTTCCTCCACTGGGCCCACAGGGCTGGCCATCTTCCTGCTCCTCCAGCTAGCTTCTTCTGTTGTTCACAAAGCTTCTACTTTGGGAGCATCGCCGCCCCAAACGCCAGGGACATTGGTCCCCTACTCCCCATGCAAAAGAAGCATCAGCCTCATCCAGCTCCTCTCAGGCAGAATGGGTCCCTTGGGATTCTGCCTTCGACGGTCCTCTCCGTGGTCAAGCGGACACCAGCCAGTGGCTGAAAGAGCACTGGCTGCGGGTGGAAAGGCTTCATGGTCTTTCTCTGTCCCTGAAGCCATTTCTGAGAAGCCCTCCCAGCAAGCCCCTAAGGTGCGGCGAAAGCCACAAAAAAAGAAGTCTGCTGAGGAACGGGAGCCTCCAGTGGCAACTACACTACCACTCCCCCACAACTCTGCGTCCAACGACTACATGGAAATTCTGGCATCCCCTGACTCGCCGACGCCTCAGATGCAATGGTACTAGACGCCAACACTCCATCGGTGGTGACAGGTGATGTTGAGGTGTAACTTGCATCCTTGGTCACTTCATGCCTTCCCAGACGACAGGAAGTGTCACTTTCCAGTGGAACTGTGGCGGCTTTTTCCCCCACCTAGCTGAGTTACATCAACTTTTAAGTGTTACATATGCTTTTCCCCTTGTCCTTCAGGAAACCTGGTTTCCTGCAATGTGGACACCCGCCCTTCATGCCTATCGGGATACTACAAAAACCATCCTGCGTGCCACAGATTGACATATGTAGTTTTTATCTTCGTCCTTACCCATGCCTGTAGTGAAACTGTGCCGCTTCTAACTCCTTTAGAAGCTGTAGCTGTCAGGGCGAGGACAACGCAGTAAATTACCATCTCTAACATCTACCTCCCTCAAGGTGGTGATGCACTGCCCCATGTATTGGCTGCACTCATTTCGCAACTCCCCCCACGTTTTCTCCTTCTGAGTGACTTCTATGGGCATAATATTTTGTGGGGTGGAACCAAGGTTACGGCGATGGCAAAGATGAAGACCTACTAACTCAACTCGACCTCTGTCCTAAATACAGGTGCCCCCACCTGTTTCAGTGAGACACATGGCACATACTCGGCCATTGATCTCTCAGTTTGCAGCCCTGGCCTTCTCCCATCTATCCACTGGAAAGCTCACGACAAATTGGGCGATAATGACTACTTTACTACTTTACTTTACTACCCCACCTCGACGCTTGCGACCGAGCGAGGTGGCGCAGTAGTAGCACACTGGACTCGCATTCGGGAGGACGACGGTTCAATCCCGCGTCTGGCCATCCTCATTTAGGTCTTCCGTGATTTCCCTAAATCGCTCCAGGCAAATGCTGGGATGGTTCCTTTCAAAGGGCACGGCCGACTTCCTTCCCTAATCCGATGAGACCGATGACCTCGCTGTTTGCTCTCTTCCCCCCCAAAACAACCAACAAACAACAACAAC